>NW_010972648.1:756763-758737 GCF_000737465.1 Haliaeetus leucocephalus
CGGGGGTCCCTCGCCCAGCCGCGGCTGCCGGGTCTCTCTTTCCCTCATCCCTCTGACTTTTTATACCGAATTATCTTTGTGCAAATGCCGCCCGACCGAGGGGTATAAATCAACACCCACACCCCCCCTTGTCCCCGGTACGATCCGTCCTGCGATATTATAACTGATTTATTAAGGAGATTGGGGGGGGGTAAGGGCGGGGGTAACTTGCAGACTTAACACTCTTTGTTTTTGTATTTATTGTGATTTAAAACAGCCAGGGGTTTTGGTTTGGTTTTGGGGTTTTTGTCCCGTCCCCCCCCCCCGCAGCAATACCTTGTCCGGTTTGTAATTCATTTGCCCCCCCTTCCGGGGCAGGGAGACAAGAAAAGAAAGAAAGGAAAAAAGTTGCACTCCTAGGGAGAGCACAGAGCCGACCGACGGACGGACGGACGGACAGCGGCTCCGAGGCCGGTGTCCGCCGGACAGTGTCCAACGGGAACGGGCAGGATCAGCCACAGCCTCCCGCGCACCGGAGCGACGGCATAAGCACCGCGTACTTCTATATTTATTACATATTTATCTACCAAAAAAATCATTAAATAGCAACTTTGGCTCTGCCTTGGCTGCTTGCAATTTCTCCTACGGCACCAAGAAGTTGCTCTAATTGTGAGACTCTCCGCAGAGGAGCAGGAAGGAGAGAAACAAAAACTACACACACACACAAAAAAAAAAAAGAAAAAAAAGAAAAAGAAAAAAAAAAGACAAGGTTTAATTAGACGAAACCAACTTTGCTTGTGCCTCATCCAGGCTTTGGTCAGTGATGGTCATGATCTGATGGAGGATGTCGCCGATGTCCTGCTTCCTGCCGTCGCCGTCTGCCCCTTCGTGTCCGTGGGGAGGAGGCAGGGCCATGCCCCCCTGCACCGAGTGGCCGGCCAGGTTCACGCCGGCCAGAGTCTGCAGCATCCTGGACTGATCGTCCATGCCTCTGCCGCGGCCCGGGCCGCGCCGGCGGGGCGGGAGGAGCGCGGGCTTCGGGGAGAGAGAAGGCGCCGGTCAGCCTCTGGCTCCCGAAGTCAGTCTCAGTTCCTGACTCCTTATTTCGCTCTTGCACACACACACCAAAAAAAAGAAGGAAAAAAAAAAAAAGAGAGAGGGGAAAAAAAAAGCCAAACAAAACAACAACAACAACAAAAAAAAATCAGTATTTGTGTTTTGACCGGATCTCAGCTGTTTATTCCACTCTCTTCTCCTTCCCAGTGCAGTAAATCACTCTCTTCTTTAGTTACAATCTTCTTTCATCATCATCATATTTGTGGCTTGGATAAATGAGTTGATAAGGTTTCTTTGCAGTTTTCTTTTCCTGGTACAATCTTCCTCCAAAGCTTTTTTTTTTTTTTCCTTTTTTATTTTTATTGTTGCTTTTTATGTCTTTCCGCACTTGTCCAAAAATCTTCTTTGCAAAAAGGCAAAATTTAAAAAAAAAAAAAAAAACACAAAATCAAAAAACTCGCTTTCAAATCCTTAAGAAGTTAGGAGGGTGGCAAACAGCAAAAACCACAACAAACCAGGCGAACACCCCCACCCCCAAATTGCAACATAAAAAAGCCAAGAAAACACAATCACAGAGGGAAAAAAAAAAAAAATTAATCGCCCTCCCCCCCAAAAAATAACAAATGATCCCAAGTCTGTGCAACGGGGGTAAAACAGCAGCAATCAAAAGTTTGAACTTGTGCAAAGAAAAGAGCGGAAATAACGGGGCAAGAACTGTAAAAAAATTAATTACACACTCTCTGCAAAGCAATGTGCAAAAATATCAGCCCGCTGGAATTTATGAGCCCCGCCGCCCGGTGCCTGTGTGTGTTTTATGTTGTTTGATGGCCGCTCCGGTGAGGGATTGACAGCCTGCCAACGCCACTCACTCACCGCAGACGTGTCACCCTGTGAAGGAGGAGAGCGGCCGCGCGCGAGAGGGACGCGGAGCCCGCCGCG
>NW_010972648.1:759080-759303 GCF_000737465.1 Haliaeetus leucocephalus
TGCGCGGGGCGGGGCCGCGCCCGCCTGCCCCCGCGCAGGCCCCGCCCCCCGGCTGAGAAACTTCTGATTGGGCTGTTCGAACAGTCACGTGGCCGGGGCGAACGCCGCTCCGGCCCCGCCCCTCCCGTTGCTACGGTGACGCCTGGGGCTGAGGCCTCGCGTTTCCGAGCGGCGCTGACGGGCCGGGCCCCGGGACCCGGGACTCGCCGCCCGGGAGCAGCCG
>NW_010972648.1:759313-761806 GCF_000737465.1 Haliaeetus leucocephalus
GGCCCCGTGCCCCCGGTCCCCCCCCCCGGGGGGCGGCCGTCGGGCCCGGCCCGCCGCGCCTGCGAGCCCGGGTGCCGGCGGGAGGCTGGCCCTGCCCCGGGAGCTTCGGCCGTGCGGTGGAGACCGGGCGCGCGATGGAGAAGCCCTGGTCCCGGTCCCGGTCCCGGTCCGGTCGGAGGTGGTCTGTTCGCTGTCGTCTGTCTGGCCGTGCCCTGAGCGCATTCCTGGCGGACAAGCGCTGTCGCGAGGCAAGAGACTTCAGAGAGGATTTTCTGGCCCAGCAAGCCATGCTTTAAAGGGTGCCGCTTCGGGAGCCAGATCCGTATTGCAAATCTGTCTTCTTGCATATATGCAGAGACTGCCAAAAATGTGAGTGAAGAGAAAAAAAAAATATATGTCGCAAGAATAATTAAGGCTTCATTCTGTACAGGGGTTATTTTCAGAACATTGCCACCCCCACCCTCCCCAAATTGTTCTTAGGTAGAATGCCTGCCCCACACAAATATACAGGGGAAGTTACTTTAATTCTGATCAATTTTCTTCACGTTTTGAGTAGTGCGTAACAAAACTATTGCTACAGAGACCTCTCAAGGAAGGGAAAACCACCTGTGGCATGGCGACAAAGAGCCACAGTAGCAATTAAAATGATATTTAATTCATTGTATGTACTTTATTATCTGTGACGGACAGTTTCAGCTGAAAGAAGTCATGTCCAAACTAAAATCTCATCCTTGTCTCTCTGACATTTCGTGGATGTATGGCTGACAACTCCGACTCAGCTGTGGCTGAAACAGAGCTCTTAATCTTTCTCCTTGGCTTCCACTTGCCTCTTCTCTCAATCACGGTTGACATCACCATCATCGTACCTTCACTCAGGACCGTAACTTGGATGTCATCTGTTTGATTTGGGACCCTTAACCACGTCTCACAGGGGTTACGGTTAACCGTTGTGGATTACTTCTGGTTAACATAATTATGCTTTTACTGTCCCTCCAAGCAAATTAGCATGTTCATTCAAATTCTAATTTGCTTTCATCTTGATTACTGTACCATTTTTTGGTCTGAGCAAATGTGTTCTTAGCGTCATCCAGCTTTATTAAGAATGCTACTCCAAAGATCTTTCTTATTACTATTATTTTGGGTATTTCACAGATCAGTTTGCATTTGTCCACTGAGGGCAAAGTTTCACAGAAGAGATAACCAGTTTTAATGGCTACCTGGCACGGGAACAAAAAGGATGGTGCTTCCTGGTGCCAGCTCTGGTACTCGTCTCGCCCCACGGTGATCTGGTTCACCTCACCAAATCAGCAGAGAGCAGCTCTTCTGGGTTATTTTTTCTACTGGTTATCAGGCTGAGTCAGGTAATTCCAGCACGAGATGACTGCTGGAGAATGGCTCTCTGTGCTCAGCTCTGCCTCCTGGTTATGGCCTTACGCTCCCTGTGATCTGCCGTTTGCTAGAGCAGTGCCAGCTCCTTGCCTTCGCCCAGCTGCTGACGCCGGCCGTTATTATCTGCTCCTCACAGGATCGAATGTGTCTCTCCACTCAGGTGCCTTGGGTGGCACCCTGTGTAACACTCTTCACTTTCCTGTACCGTCCTTTTTAAAGCTTGCTTTTTGATGCATACGGCTGCCTAGAGACTGTGAGGTCACGGTTTGCTGAGGAATTAACCAACATCGTCTAGTAATTTCCACAGGAGATCGCGGAGGCAGACTGCATCAGCAAGTCTGGAAAGGGATGACACAAATGCACGGCCATTAGGCCACAAACGGACACCAAAAGGAAAACCGAGTCCTGAAGAGCCCGGTAACGTCTCCGGTTCTGGCTGGCACAGAGGTTTGAGGCGAACAGATGAGAGAGGGCGGCTGGGTTCACCTGCTCACTCCGAGCAGCACCCGCTGTCCTCCCTGCTGCAGACACAGCAGGAGTTGGCTGGAGCACCAGTCGAACCCCACAGGATGCGGGTCAAGGCTTAAGCATGGCCAGTACCGTTAATTACTTTCTTTTGCAACAGTTAGCTTTGTTTAAACGTGTCCTGCTTATGCTGGGATACCGGGTGCTGTGTGGAAGGTTTGGTTTAAAACCACAACAGAAATACAAGTCCCATAGATGGTTTCAAACAAGAAAAAGCTAGCGAATTCGGGAACGAAACTGGTGTAATGGCGACTAGGGACGCGTCCCGCTTCTTTATTTGTAAAGAGAGGCACAGCTGAACGCTCCAACTACCGCAGTTTTCTTCCTTCGGAACTCCGACCCCTCCACAGACTGCCTGCAGGTTTCTACTCAAGCTGCTAACTGCACGCCTTTAACCGTAAAACGCAGAAACGCGGCCGAAGCCCCGCAGCACCCCGCACGCAGAGCCGGCCCCGCTCCCCGCCCTAAACAACGCCGCCTCCGCCCGTGCCGCAGCCACCCCGGCACCGGCCGCTCCTTCCGCGCCCGCTCTCGGGCCACCGAGCGCCCGGGCCCGCTCCCACGGACGGAGCCGGCCCC
>NW_010972648.1:762264-789764 GCF_000737465.1 Haliaeetus leucocephalus
GGTCGGCACTGGAATTGCCTCACGGTCCGCCGGGGGCGGGGGGCCCCGAGCCTGCCTTGGGGTCTCTTCTGGCCTCTTGCCCTGACCGCCTGGGTGTTTGCCAGATGAGCCCTTTTAGCGTGATTACGCTTGAATATGCTGCTGGATTGTGTTCTCGTTTTTTCACGCACGTGGCGAGTGGCGATCAGAACTGGCGTTCTCACTGCAGAGCATCGGTGAGGGAGCGAGAAGCGGTTTCTAGGAGATGCCACAGTAAGAGTTGCTTTCAGTGTTAGTGGGAGTTTAGGGATCGTCTAAATGAGAAATGCTAGAGCCAAACCTGGATTTTCTGAGTATGTTCTACGTGATTTTAGGTTTCAGGGGACTTTCAGCTAGATGCAAGGTTGGGAATTAAACTCTCTCAGTTATTTTTTCAAATTCAGAACAAATCTGTTCACGGACACTTTTTTGGGTTAGATTAAAAAAAATTGAGATCACTGTCTCCATATAGACTTGTACAGAAATAACTGAAGTGGAGAATTAGAACCAATTTAGTACATTTCTTTCTCAGTGGTGTTTCAGGTCTTTCTGATGACATCCTTTCATCACCTGTTTATTGGTTTAACTGTTTCACCCAGCTGCAACAAATAACAAATGTGTGTAACAGCTGATCAGCAAAGGCCTGATCAGCTGCTTGGCAGAATGATCTGTGTTTTGCCCATTCTGTAGCACAAATTTTCCAAATCTTCCTAAGTTTTGAGCATGAGAAATAGACCCTTGTGTGGAAAGGTCGGTTTTATTAACAAATGGGACAGCAAATAAACAGGATGCAAGCCACAACCCCCCGACAGCAAGGCAGCCCCGTGTAGGACCAGCAGATCTCCTGTGTGGCAGCTCTGACACTTTGCTTTGGAGATGGATGAGTGGTGCTTGCTGAGGAAGATGGAGGGAGAGCTCAGGCTTTCTCTGGTTCTTCTCTTTTAGCTACTGGAAGGGACAGGCTGTGAGCTTTGGGGTGTAGGGGTGTGGAAGCAGAAATGTAGCAGTGCTGGTCCTGGTAGCACACAGAATGCTATTGCAGGGTCATTGGTACTGCAAACTATTTGTGTTATTGGTATCGTGGTGGTTCATGGGTGTGACACTGCCTTATGTTTGAGATGTGCCTGGCAGTGAGCCTTAGGTTTTGCTAGCAGCAGTTCTCCTTTTATCAGAAATGACCAAGTGAAGACTCTTCTGTTAGACAGTACCTCTAACAAAGACCCCAGTATGCGTTTTAATATTAATTGTGTGTGTGCCTGTTGAGAAGCTTTATTAAACTGTGATATCTAGCTATTCGTTGTATATAAGCTCAGTTTCTTATATTAGACAGCACAAGGGTAATCCCTACCTTGTTTCCTTATGGCTCGAGACTGTATCTAAGTCAGTTATTCTGAAAGCAAAACAAGCTCCCTGAATATCTTTTGTGTGCTCTTGAAGGAGATGGACCAAAAATTTGTCAAGACAAAAATTAAAAGCCAGAAGAAAGGGAGATTCATCTATTGTTGAAGAAATGTGAATCCGTCCCGTTACATTTGACATAGCGTCCTAAAGGGGCTTGAAGCCTCGGGAGTTTTTGAAGGAGGTGTTAGTCTCATGAACATTTGTGAAATCAGAAGCAGCTTGCACCCTGTTACATTATGAATAAATAATATTATGATCATACTTTTTATGCAATAAAAATATTTTCATGCAATCAGAAGTAGAAAGGCAACAAACTGAAAAAAATGTCAAATACAAAACTATTTGTTTTCGTATATGCTTCTGTTTCTTAAATAAATGCTGCAGAATATATAAAAGAAGAAAATAAAGCCTGACCTGTCATTAGCTCAGACGAGAACAACTATAGATAGGAATTAGAGATAATGTTGGTAAACTAAAGTAGGATCATAGAGGAAAGTTGCCAGGAATTATTATTTTTAAATTAAAAAAATAAATCAATATTGAGAACAAAAGAGTTTTAAGAATTAAATTCTAGTAGTCTACTCTTCTTCTGTATCCCTTTCATTTCCTGTTTACTACTGTGTGCATTGCAGTAAGTTTTATTCATGGCTAGATTTACAGTCTACATTTAGATTTACATGTAGATTTAGAATCTACATTTATGAGTATACTCTTATTGTTGATGTATATGAAATGAACTCTTCATATAAAATACTTTTAAGGTTATGCCATGATAATCTATGGTTACGTTTTTTTCTAGGACTGAAACATCATACTGTGTTGAAAAGCTATATGTGGAATACTGTTACAGGAAGAAGGGGTTATTTTATGTTTGAAAACCACTAAAATATTCCAGTTTAGACTAAACTACAAAAATAAGTTATCTAGCAAAGATAAATATATACTTGGTGACATCTGACATCTGTTTTTTCTGATAGTCCTGTTGTAAGACAGGAATTCACAAATATAATTCTGAAACTGTGTCAGATACTTGGAGGGGTAATGTTCTTTTCAGTTAAAAATTTGATGGTACAGTTGCATAGCAGTATAAAAGTTTTGAGAGCAGACTAATGAATTGGCTCAAACAAATACAGGTAGGGTTTTTGGTGCGGTCAGGTAGCTGACAGGGGTTCCAGCTGGATGAACCCAACTGCACATCAGTGTCGAGGACCAGCAAGCACGTTTGTGGTACTTTTACAGTGCTGCTGTTCTGAAGATCCCTAGTCCAGCTGTAGTAGCTACAGCAAGTCTCCAGGCTTTGTCCTGGGTCCACCCAGAGCGAGCTCTTTAAGGCTGTGGACCTTCATGTGCTTAGAACACCTTTCATTCAAGTTTGGCTTCAGCACATCCAGGCAGGCTTTATGAAGCAGCTGTAAGAGTGAAATACAGGCAATTGATGAGTAATGCCATACCTCCCTGCTCACTTGCTAACTGTGGTGTAGGCATAGCTAATGAGTCTTGCTCAGGAAAATCCAAAAAACATGGCCTCTCTCTCAATATTATACAGGCAAAAAAAGGTAAAAAGTTGAAGCTTTCTGGCTTGGTTGTTTTGGTTTTTTTTAAAGATTGATGCTTGTATAGGTGTTTGTAAGATTTATGGGGGTTTTTTAGGCTCTTGAATACCACAATGAGAAAAGCCAAAATAGAAGTCCTAGTCTAGTATTTGATGAGTCCAAGCCTATGCTTTTATCCCCCTCTTTGCAAGTAGGTATTTTGTTTGTTCATCTTAGGAACGTTAAAGCTTAAAGAGTTGTCTTTAAAGCATTTAGGCATATGAATGAAAAATCATGGTTCCGTGTAAAAGTGCTGTGCCATTGTTGAAAGTATTCCTTTACAGCTTCCTGCGCAAGCAAAAGTACTGTCAGCTTCACCCACTCATGAACAGTGACTGCTGTTCCCCATTTCTGGAAAAGAGTGTTCATCAGGAATAAAAATAAAATGGAATTTTTAATATGTTATTTAAAACATACTCTGGTTTTGGTTTGTTATTTTAAAGTCAGCAGTTAAGCCTTAAAAATGAACTCAAATACTCACATTTTTTTCTGGGTAGTAAATTCGCATGAACACGTGCTGTGAAATTAGGTAGTAGGGATTCCAGTGTGCTGGGTCATCACAATATGACATTGCAGATGTAATGTGTGTGTTAGGTAATGCTTGCTAGCCAGTATGAAAAAATAAGCGTAATCACAGACATTAAAAATTAAGCAAAGTGTTTGCACATATTTAGATTAGGCAAAAACCAGGCAAGATGCCGCTTTTCTAAACTGCTTCTATCCAAACCATTCAGTACAATATCAGAATGAAAAATGACAACACTTTGTCATCTGTTCAAATTGATATTGCACTCTTTGCAGTGACAGCTGAAAAGGCCCACAGGTGCCATATAAAGAGGTGACCATGTTGTCATATTTCATTTAGGCATCCCTCTGCAAAGCCATAATTACCTAATTAGGTTGTTAATTAGGAGATTAGCATTTCACTATATTGATAGAATGCTCTTTGCAGGCATGAGTCTAGATACAGATTTGTCTGCCCTAATTTATAATCTCTGCATTTTTTTATACTTATTTATTTGCTTAAAATCTTGATGCAAGATAGCTCAGGTTAGCTCAGAATCAACTTGTTTACAATTAAATGAAGATTTGACAAGATCAGGAAACAAATAGAGGAGAGTATACAGTTTCCATACATACTCCAATGTTCTCTCCCTCCTTCCCTAAAGCTCAATAATTAAAATATTGGAGTTGGTATAATTTGCATCCTGATTAGTATGACAACAAAAATGTAGCCAAATTCCAAACAGTTCATAAATATAGAAATACATAGCTAATGCCAGATTGATTTACAGGTTTGAAAACTAAAAAATAATTTGTTGGAAGTTGTGTGTAATGTAGTGTTTTCTCATCATAACTTTCAAATTCCAGTTTTACTTGTGAAAGTGTGCCTCTTTAAATGATTATTTCCTCTTTAATGATAGGACCCAAAGCATGAGTGACAGCTTCTCTAGATAAGTATTCATTCTTAAATGCACTTGAGCTTTTGTTGAAACATAAACTTGAATTTTCATATATTGCAGTTCACTTTCCTTTATCCTGCATGCACAGGAGTCTGTCTGGCATTCAAGGGTTTTGATTATTTGTACTGCTGCAAATGTAGATAACCAGAACCATTTCTTTTGCAATTGCAGACAGAAGTTAACTGTGAAATTATTTCACTGAACCTGAATCATAAATTTTGAAGTGTATTCACACTGTCCTATTCCAGCTTATATGACGTAGGGGGTGGGGAGGAATAAATTTTTTATTCTAATCTGCCCATTTTTTTCATTAGTTTTTAAGATCACTTTAAAGAGCTACAGTCAGAGAGATTTTTAAGTCCAGTGACTATGGAAGCCCTTGAGTGATAAGATGACCTGTAATGCTGTATAATTCTTCCAGCCTGCTTTATTTTGAGATTATTAGTAATTGTTTTAGATCCAGGTTGTACCTTCCAGAAGTTGCATCTTTGTTTGGAACATTTTTGTTTACCTTGAATAGGGCTTTAACTGATTGCTAATTCCTTAAGGAGGGCAGTTAATTTAAACATATTTTCCTTTTTTTTTTTTTTAAAAAAAAGAGCTACAGAATAGGAGAGATGAAATTTGCAGAATAGGAGAGATGAAATTTTTTTCCTGCTTCCCACTTTTTACTTTTTTAATTTAGAGAGCAAAATAACCTTGCAGGAATTGGCTTGAGAATTTTGTGGAGAATTTACAGCTGCTTTTAGCCATTTGAACTGAAGGATTCTTAAAATTATTCCATTAAAATTGGTAGGAATTCAAAGTTGTAGCTCTTTCCTGTAGCAGAACATTTTTAGTTGCTTATAGCTTTCTCCAATTTTTATCATTTATTCTAGCTTATTTAGAGGTCTGTGAGCAAATTTCCATGTGTGCTATATGTGATATATTTTGAAGCATGAAAGGCATAAATATCAAAATTTTCTGCAAGAAAGATATTTCTTGTACTTTGACCAGTGGTAGCATGTCATGAAAAGGTGGTGTTAGTTTGCAATTGTAGGAATGGTTGTCCTTAAGTCAAAGATGAGCCAGTGGTAACCAGATTGTGTTTGGTGGAGCGGCAAGTTTTTAACCTGATGTCTGTAAACTAAAGGGGACAGGTGCAGTCCACAAAAATGTGCCTGTTGTCACTAGTTTCACTTTACCAAGCAAAGTCCATAGTTCCAGCAGAAAACGTTTAAGGAGCCTGCAGGTGAGGACAGGGAGCAGAGCGGAGGGCTGGGGTGCGGTGGGAGGCAGACTCGGGGTCCGGCCCCACCGCTGGCAGGCGTGGGAGCGAGACGCGGCCGCCCTCGGCTGTCGCTGCCGGTGTGTAGCGTAGTGACGAGCCACCTTGCGCTGGGCAGTAGTAGAGAAGGATGCTGTCAAATTCAACCCCGTATATTTAAAACAAACCAGAAAATTCAATCCAAAATAACTGTGTTTTCCCAAAAGCAAGGTGACCTGTGTTACCAAACTTGGTGTTTATTTCATGCTCAAGGTCAAACATTTTGCTCTGAAAATAGCGGTAAGAACAGGTTGACACGTGGTTGCAGTCCCACAAGTCAGTGTGGTCCAGCACCGGAGCAACAAGACGACGCTTCCAGCTGTGTCCACTGTTGTCTGCGCTGATACGTGGTGGGTTGACAGGACGGATGGGAAGGATGGCAATCATAAGAGGTGTGTGTTTAGCTTGTTTTCCCCTTGTCTCACACTTGCTTTGATGTCTCATTGACACTTGATGTAGGATAACGTGAATATAAATCAGACTGGTTTTGGGGATATTATGTATGCCGTTTTTGGTGGGGAACGAGGAAAGTGAGAAAATCTTCCTTTTATTTAAATAAATACAGTATATCAGGCGAGCAGGAGGGTCACAAGAACACTTAATACATTTGTGAAGTTGCCTCCCCAAATTCAGATGTGTTCATCTGTGTGTTTAAGGTATAGCTTGTGTAACTACATGTCCTCTTTTCAAGACCTTTGTGTCACCTACTGGGAGCTGAATAATTTGTTAGAATGTTCTGCAGTACTTATTGTATGCCGTGTTATGAATGAGGTTGATCTGCATAACAGCCTTGCTTCACTTGCTGTGAAAGTCTATAGATGCCATAAATATAGCAGTGGGTTACTGGAAGAGGAATACTTCTGATAAAAATAGTAGACTGAGATCCAGCTGTCTGATTTTGCTACAAAGTTTCTGTGAAGCCTGGCAAGTCCTTCAGCCTCTTGATGGTGCAATTTTACATCTTTGGGGATGTTCTCTACCTGCACAAGACTAATAGGGGGCTCTGCTCCCCACGGTGTTTGGGGCAATTCAGTAACACAGTGATGAGACCAAGGAGAAGGTGAGAGAGGGCATTCATAGCCAGGCTGTTGATTAGATAATACGCAGAAAGTAAGACAGATGAATAATAAAGATCAAGAAGGCGGCAAAGGGCTGATTCAGCTCTGTCCACCTATGCGATGAATCATGGAAGGTGTTTGCCAATAAGTACTATATCATCGTAACACTAACCTGTATATCATGTCATACATAAATACTGTTAAGGTTGCATGGGTTTCACATTGCTCTTTTCATTTTTAGTGCTCACATAGAGTATGCTTGACAGCTGTCTGCAAAGTATTTTATTTAACAGTAGAATAATATTTATATAGTGCAAGTATTAAAAGAACATTTCTTTTTTGTTTATGATTGAAGAATGTATAAGTTGCTGATGCTCAGACAGTCCCTGAATTCTGTTAAATTTATCTACTACGTGTGGACGTGGTAATTGTGTGTAGGTATAAGGAATGCAGAAGAGGTGGTGTGCTGGCAAATATCTGTAGATCTAGAAATGGATCTTGTACCTGTAATTTTGCTGAAACTGATGACATGGAGCCTTAAAGGTAGTCATGTAAAGGTTTGCAAAATTGAACTTTGCTTCTCTGAATTCTTTTACTTCATTGGAGGTCATTGTTCCTCAGACTAGGGCTATGCCATCTAATTGTGTTTTGCCTTTATCAAAATGAGGAACCAGTTAGAATTGTGTAGATAGCAACTCTTAAAATAAGGCATAAAAATCCAAACTGAATTTTGGGGTCTGAACCTTTTTTCTGACTTTTTTTTTTTTGAGGGGTGTTAACTGTTAATAGAATTTCCCGTTAACAATTTATTGAGAAATTAGTTTTAATGTGTCCTTTTGAAAATTCTGAAGAAGAAGAAGAAAAAATGTGTTTGAATTCAACTTTAGAGATTGAAATAGAATTTCTGGCAATTTTTCACTGTTCATGTTTATGGGAAAAGTGATTGCATATGCAAAATTGTAAAGAAGCTTGGCTAATTTAGCACATGGACTGTTAATAGCATGAAGTCGGGGTGCAGAGTATAAAGGTAAAATTCTCGCATCTGCTGTTACATGTTGTTAACTCCCTTAGCAGACGTTAAATCATTTCAAGTACAATAATAGTGTGGGAGGTAAATTAACTAACCATTAACAATCTTATAAATACACAATTAACATGCCAACATTTATATGACACATTGATGGGGCAGCAGTAATTTTTGATTGGGAGTTTGCAGACCTTTTAGAAGCCTAAGGCAGTTGCTTATTTAAACAAGTTCTTACTGCTTGCAGGTAAGCATGGCCTTTTCTAATAAGTGGTGTGTAAATAATTAAGTCTAAAGAACATTCTCAGTGCACTTTTTAAAATATCCGTACGGTGTATACTTCGTTGTGTCTGTATTCTCTAAGTCTCACAGTACTAGTCACGCTGTTACGGCTTAAAGGCCTTTAACACGTAAATTACAGCCAAGAGACGGTTGCCTTATGGTAGGATATTTTGCCTTACGGCCTCTCACGTTGAGGACAATGAGAAATCCTTCAGGGAGAGCAGGCCTACTTTCAGTGATGGAAATAGTCAGAAAATAAAAAATAGAACTTGGAGTCAGAGCGTTGCTGAGGTTGGCAGGGACCTCTGGAGATCTAATCCAACCTCCCAGCTCTAAGCAGGGCCAGCTAAAGCGGGTTGCTCAGGGCCTCACCCAGTCAGGTTTTGAATATCTCTGAGGATACTGATGGCGTGTATTTAGCTAATAGCATAATTTATTAAAATGTATGGTAGGAGTAGTGTATTAATAACAAGCAACATGTCAGTTTTATTTCTCTACCATTCTTTTATTGAATTCCGTCTTGCTGCTGGGTCTGTTGTTTAATATAATACTTTAGAATTTGTCTATATTTTTTTAAGGCAGAAGGGACACGGTCTCTCAGAAAAAAAGGCAATATTTGTGGCCAAGGGAGCAAAAAAAGTCTAAAATGGTGAAGGATGTAAATATTTATTGAATGTCCTATTTAGCAGATGCTGATGTTTGGTGGTAGGGAGGATACTGGTAGGGATAGTGAGTTTGCAATTTACAACACACCTTAAGTTTTGCTTTTGTCATGATTAGATGAGTGTCCAAATAAAGTATTACGTTTGCTTCCAAACATTTCAATGCAGAAGCTGCTTCGTGGGGCTCCATATGTTAATACACCTTTCCCCTTGGAAGCATACAGGGGAGATGATGAAATGTGTTTGCTGGTCCTGGAACAAGCTTGTCTGATGCTTTCTTTCACTTTCTTCTGTTAAAATCTGCCAGGAAAAGGCCAGCTGCCTTTACCAGATTTTAATGGGATACGGCTTTGTGTGATTTAAAATTGTTTCTTTTCCTTTGGTATTTTCTTCTTGCTGACAGAAGTTTTGCAAACAGCAATGATAGGGGTTTTTTGTTGTTGTTGCTTCTATGTTCAAAATACTAGACACATTTAGCTGTATAGCTGGTATTAAAATGTTGAGGTGTTTTTCTCATATATGCAAATGATTAGAAAAGCAGTGGGGATTTTGAACTTCTGGAATTTACATCTAGTCTTGCATCTCTCTGTGAGCTTAGACTTAAAACCCCACCAACCTCCCTCTTCCTCAGCCTGAGGTTTCACAGTTGGCTTTGAGCTGGCCGTGAGCATCACTGCTGAGAGGGGAACCTCGGCTTTCCTCCGTCTTTTGATATTCCTGCTGCCTGTGTTACATTGGTACTGGTGCTTTTGCAGCTGTTCACTGGCGGACTGATCAGCCTGAAAATTAGTAATTTTTTTTTTCTTTCTTTTCAGGTTATTTTCAGCAGGTCATTTTTTTTGATCCAACTCACCTCACAGCTATACAAGTGTTAGTGCCAGCCTTTGGGAGATGGTGGAAATATCTGACCAGGGCCAGATAGGAGCATGGAGTTGCCCCTTTCAGAGGCAGCCCAGGCTTAAATTAGATTAACATAACTATAAATCCACAGCTACAGTAAGATAGGGTAACAGTTTGAGTGTGGTTTGGGTTTCGTGGTTTGTTTTTTTGGTTTTTTTCTTCTTTGCCCTCTACTTTGTTTTGTAAGGCCACTTGAGTATTCTGAATGAAATATTGTAGGTAAGTGGCAATTAACTGTTGTTAAAGTGCTTAAGAATTCAGGCGTGTGGTATATGATCATAGAGCTTTTTTTATGTTACAACAGTTGCCCTATATGAAGTGCCATGCAGCAGCAGATGTTCCATATTCTGCCCTGAGATACTAATCTCTTCATGTTTAAAGTTCTTCCTGAAAATACAAAACCTAAGAAGGATCTATAATAAAGTAATCAAAGAGTTGGTATGTAGAGGCAGAACAAAAACAATAACACGCTATTGTGATGGGTGAAAAGAAATTCAAAACCCCGTCTGGTTTTGTAAATTTATTAATTTGAATGGACAGATGTTCCTTGTGTGTATTTTCTCTCCATCCTTCTATACTACTTGGAATATTTTGCCTTATAGAAACCATTTGTTGTAGAGTAATGGGACCTGTCTGTAGGTGTCTGTTGTGTTCTGTTGTCTTGGGATTCGAGTTTCAAGCTGTCCTCCAAAACCACTGTTCTTTAAGTGGATCTCAGCAAGCAGTGTAACTTAAGTAAACTGGAGCTGAATTAAAATAATTCACTGTACAAAACTGAGACAATTAGGTTTTGTGCATCCAAAATATAAACCTTCTTGAATCAGGGTTTTGGTTGTGTGGTTTTTGTGTTTTGGTGGTTGTTTGGGTTTTTTTTCCCCTAAAGTGCTGTGTACATTTTATTTCCAGGTACATGTGTCCATGAAACAAGATGGAGAGAAGATAGTATAGTGAAGTGGTGGACTTGTGGACAGAATGGCTTTCCTGGACAACCCAACAATTATACTTGCTCATATTCGGCAGTCACACGTGACCAGTGATGACACAGGGATGTGTGAAATGGTCCTGATAGATCACGATGTCGACCTGGAGAAGTTTAATCCATCGTCAGCATATGGGGACAGTGGTTCAGAAACACAGGGAAGCAACGGTGAGACTCAGGGCTATATATATTCCCAATCAGTTGATATTACCTCAAGCTGGGACTTTGGAATCAGAAGACGATCAAACACAGGTAAGTGAAGTTTGCAGCCAAGATAATATTAGCCTTTTAAATTCAGTTTCTATTAGTCTGGCTTGCATGGACAAATCAGAGCATGACTAGCTGGGTATCTGTCAAACTTTTCCTTTTGTAATGTCAAGACCTTTTTTATAAAAGGATATGTAATGATTCAGTTACTTTAGTGTGCTGTCAGCTGAGTTTTAATTGCTGTTTTACTTGTTCATCTACAGAGGAACATTGAGGTAGTCAGTTTTATATATAAAAAAAAATTAAATTGTAAAGACATCAAGTCTAAATCCAAAGTACGTGAACAGTCTTTGATATTTCTATTGTTAATGTCTGGAGGGGTGTTAACTTTTGAACAGGATAGTTATTTTCTGAGAATAATCTACCTAGTGAGGCATCAAATCTATTTGTTATAAAAGAGAGGAATTAAGTTTGATGTGAGCCAACGAAGTGAATGATTTGTCTGTATTTTGTCTTCTGAAGTTTTACTTCTGAGAAAAACCTTGAGATAGGATTTGTTACCAAATTAGAAAGTTTAAAGGTATATACCTTTTCAAAATAGGCTCAGTTTGTCTTGAGTGGAAGAAAGTCGTCCCATTAGTTGTTTCGTATGAGGGATATTCAGACTTCTACTTATACTTGAGGAATGCTATTAACAAAAGTTCCGCAATATAAAATATATATGAAAAGGTTGGTGTGGGGTGGTCAATCCTGATCTCTCTCTTTTTTTTTTTTTTTCCCTGTGGTACATTTTTTTCAAATGATTTCTGAAGGTATTAGAACACCACCTAGAGCTCAGAAAAAACATCTGTGCTCTACCTAACAAGTAAAACGTTGTATGGTATTGAATATCTTGAAATACCCTTCACAAATAAGAAGTTGTCAAAAGTTACAGAAAAGACAGGGCACTTATCTCTTGTAATGGAGAGTTAGATTTGGAAATAAGCTGAATATATAGCTGCAAATGACTGTAAAGCATGGTGAAAAGTTTAGTGTGCCAGACTGCCTGGCATTGTCTGTGAGGTCTTGTTTAGTTCAGTTGATGGTATAATTTATGAAGAAGGAGAGGCAAAGTTTAAAGTTTTATAGAATTGCTCCAAAAAAGTAATTCTGAAAGATTATTTCACCAAGCGAGTAGACTGATAGAGTAATTTCCATTTTAATAATGGATTGAAACCATTTTAGTTTCCAATTGGTGGCATATTCCAAAACAGTGGTTAAGACACTCAGTCCATTGGGGAGCCAGTTTTTTGCCTCTCTTTATCTGGCATGTCTTTTATGTTCCACTGTGTATGCAGGTACCACCAGATACCTAATGCAGTTATCAAGGCAATCAGGCTGTGATTTGAAACAGAGTGGAATGGAAAAAAGCCTACAAAGAATGCAAGTTGATCAGTACTGAACCCTTTTCAAAAATAGGAAGAGGAATAAATTAAACAGAAAGTTAACTATTTTTAATATAAATGCTTTTTGCATAACACAAATACTTATCTGAGTTCTTGGTAGAAGAAAACAGATACATACATACATAGAACAAAGTGTTCATACATCTCATAAATAGAAAAACTTATTAACTGTGAAATCTGCAATTTTTGCTCTTAAAACAGGCAGATGTAAGGACATTTCTTTTTTTACTTAATCCATAACTACCTGAGTAGATTTAGCAAGAGCAGGAATATTTGTTCTTTGAAAAGCAGAAAATGGTTTTTAGGTTTGGAAAGAGAATATAGTGTAGTTTTGTGTATCAACAGGTAATAGTGGTAGACTTTTTTAACATGCAAGCTCTTCTTTATTCTCCTTGGTTTTATACCCTGCTAAATAAAATTATTTCTGGTTATACTGTCTTTAGCCATTGCTTTTGGATGGAGTACAACTTTTTATTATCTTTTGCAAAGCTGTTTTATTATAAAATACCTTACCAGGATAGTACTTTTTTCATAAATTGTAGAAATAACATGTTACTGTAGAAGACACAACAGATATCTGCGGAGACTACAGAAGTGTTGTTTATTAGGTAGTTCTCATGTGGGTGTGCAAATTTGGAAATGATTTTTATGTGCATTCTAATATCAAAGTTATCCCCTTAGTCTTGACAAGGATGTGCAGTGGGTGAGTCATGTTAGGGTATTCCACATCATGTTTGGGGAGAGCACAGGGCTTGTCTGCCACTGAATTTTTCCTCCTTTTCTACAGGAGCTAGATGGGTCATAGATGGTCTTTGGCTCTGGGCTCCATCCCCTCACTGACTTCTTTCTGCCATATCCAGAGGGGTAAAAAAAAAAAAAAAAATAAAGTGGAGACAGCTCTGTGCAAGGTGTTGGGCGTATGGGAAAGCAGCAAATTCTTCTGATTCACGTGACTAGAAACAAAGGCTTGTCTATTTGCTAATAGTTAATGAAACAAGGACTACATTTGGTCAGTGACATTTTTCACACAGAAAGCTTTCAAACTAGCATGCTTCTTGTGAGAATGAGCCTTAAATAATTCAGACTTCTAATAGGTACCGATAATTCCATCTAATTTGGAGTTGCTGTAATACAGTCCTGCAGTAAATGATCAACTGTAGGTAGAAGAATAAGATGGAGTTAGTGCAGGTGGTGACTGCACTTTAGTACGTTTGTTTTGACAAGGGGTGAAAATATCAAACACGATAAAAACGTGCATTATTCTTATTTTTATTCTACATTTTTTTCCTTTATCCATTGTTTACATGTGAATCTAACAGATATTTTATGATGGTCCATTTGGGAAGAAAGGGTTTTGGAAGGTAATTTTGAGCTACAGTCTGGACAGTAATTGGGAAAAAAATGTTTTTTCTTTCAGAATAAAATATCTATGCTACAATAGTGTTTTACCCAATATTTAAACTTATAAGCAGGGATACTTCTCTTATTTCATCAAGAGTAAGATACATAGAGGTATTTAGGCACTAACCTCATGTTGACTTAAATGGGAAATAAGCATCAAAGTCCCTGTTTGTGTTTGTACCTTAAACTGCTTGTTACAGCTGTTAAACCTCAAAGTATTATTTTTTTCATCAGTTCCCAGGTTGAGAGTTTTTACGGGGACAAAAAAACCCCCACTTCTCTGCCCACAATTCAGTTCAAAGACTAAATGTAAAAAGAATA
This sequence comes from Haliaeetus leucocephalus, assembly GCF_000737465.1. Classification (NCBI taxonomy): domain Eukaryota; kingdom Metazoa; phylum Chordata; class Aves; order Accipitriformes; family Accipitridae; genus Haliaeetus; species Haliaeetus leucocephalus. Next base: position 776,324 of record NW_010972648.1, read on the forward strand.
ATAATAGGAGTGATAGAAAATATTTATTAACCTTTTTTTAATTGGTGAAACGGCTCAGGGAACTCAAATTGTATCTAAAAATTGTCAGAGATTTAGCATTTTAGAATCTCTTCTACAAACCCGTTTTAGTTAATGAATGATCTCAATACATCAAAATTGCTAATATATCCAGCAAATTGTTTCCTTTGGTGATCAACATTAGAAGTCCTATTTCCAGTCTAATCTGCTTTCTCATTTTGAGTGGATACTTCATAACATCAGTTATTTCTTGTGGTCATTGTCTTGGGTAGCTTCTACCAGGTTTAGCTGACCATTTCCTGAGAGAGATCTTACTGTTAACAAAAAGATAATTTAAGGTATTATCTGGTACCCTGGTCTGTAAGTTCTTTGATATTATAACTATATGAGGCTTTTTCCAAACCGTATTTTGAAGATGGAGTCAAAATATATGTAAAGAAATATATTCATTTTAAGATTTGACTAATGTTGTGAAGATACAAATCATTTATTTTACTACCTATAAACTGTTTCAGCACACTGAAGAAAAAGCTATGCTAATTTATATAGCTTTGACATTTTATAATTTTCATGATTTTTAGATAAAGGATTTTATATTTAAAACTTTAATAGTCTAGTCTGAGTTCATTTATCTTTAATTTTTGAAACGGGTAGAGTAATTCATAACAGTAATTTTATTCCTGTAATGTAATATTCACTTCAGTTCATTTGTGCATTAAAATTCCTTTAAGACCGTTATTAATGATTTATATAATGAAATGTCATATTAATCACAGAAGTTTTCACATTTTATTATTCTCTTCCATGTTAATACTATCTTTATGATCTCTATTAATGTTTTATATCCTCTAATTTCAATTATAAATCAAGAACATTTTCATGTTTTTGTTGGTATTTGCTTTTCAGGGGTGCCACCTTTAAAATTTTATGACTTTTTCCCCTACATATGCAGTATAAAACATCTTTATTCATATAAAGGTAGTTAATTATGTCTTTGTTTATAGTAAACTTTCATTGACAAACTTATAGTTATAATATTTCTTTTCAAGCTCAGAGACTAGAACGTCTGCGGAAAGAGAGACAAAATCAAATAAAATGCAAAAATGTTCAGTGGAAAGACAGAAATACTTCTTACTCAGGTAAAAAGAAAAGATCTTCTATTTTCTTACTGCTTTTATTTCTGCTTTTGATGGCTACTATGTTTTCAGTTTGTAATTTTCACTTAAGCTTTCAAAGCACAGAGGAAATACTAATTATTGTATTTGCCTTCCATTCCCCAGTTATGTGTTTCCCATAGTTTATTGCTTGGGGGGGTGGTGTGCCATGGGCATCTCATTTGTTTTCAGCTATGACTAGGGCATTCCAAATTGTTAATAAAGGCAAAGTAAAGAAAAAAATGTTTAAAACCTAGTTTGTTGGTCTGAACTAATTCAAGTGGCTGTTTTATTTTTTGCGATATAAGGTATTAATACAGTGTTTGTGTATTCTGTTATCTTGTAGCATCATTATCTTCTAAGGCTTCTATTGTCTGAATGAGCAAGAAATGGAGACAGTAAAGCTCTTAGTGTTATAGTGAGGCATGTAAAGAACAGGACATGTCTTTGCTCTGTGGGTAGGTGACTGACAAGTGTCCGCATTCAAAATGCAGGATGATTATCTCCATCTAAGTTATGGCTTTCTAGCTATTTCCAGTGACATTTGGTGTACCAGATGTGATGAAGAATTTTGTAGGGTTTACTTTTATAGAATATTTTTGTGGTTACTTTTCTAGATAAGGGGGAAATCTTAAGAAATAATGTCTATATATGATGTACTTAAATGAAAGCATAATAAATGCTGCCTTAGCTTATCTAGCCTTTCCTTGGAAAAACTATTACCACTGATTTCTCAAAAAATATGCTATTCCTTTTTAGTATTGTTATTATTACATAATTAAGTATTTCTGACTGGATGTTCTACATAGTTTGAATTATAATATATGAAATGAAAAATCTGTCTCAATTCTCATTTTATAGCTCAAGCTAGTATCTATTCCTGTTGCATTTGACACACATTCAAACCTTTGTATGGTCTGTCATGCCTACTTCTTTCAAAATTTGTGTATATCTTAATGAGGTCCCTGTGTAATCTTCTTTTTTTTTTTTGCCTAAATCCTTGTATCTTCCTGGCTGTCATTTGCAGAACCTTCTCCAGCTCTATAGTATCTTTTTATAGAGGAGTGAACAAAGCTGCTCACATGAGCAACATGGTTGCACTAATCCTTAGCACAGTGTTCAGCTATGTTTGATACCTCTGTTAATGCATTCTAAAATGTTTTTGCCTTTCTACTTCTGTAAGTAGTGTTGTAGGTTTTAAAGTTTAATCTACCATAACCTCCAACTCTCTTTGCTCAATATTTTATAGCATTTGACCAATGATGATGCAATTCTCTTTTTCGTCTTTATCCTTAACTATATACTGCTTGATATTTCTTTACACTGAATTGCACTCAGACTCCAGTTTCCTGCTGTGTCTATGCTGTTTGTGTTGTCTTATTCATGTGGGCTCCACCATGACATTTAGTTCCTTTATGTGCTGCTCTGAAGATAGACATAATCTGTCAACCAGCAGTAATGGAGGTGTCCCCCTCTCTAAGAATGTGCTGAGGTTGCAGGCAAATAGATCAGTCCCTCCCTGTTGCAGATCGAATTTAAATAAAAAATAAGTTACATAAAAACTCCAGGCAGTCAATATCTCTCTTTATTGGCAGAGCTGATTTTCCTTCTCTGCTTAGTCACTGAGATTCTGCATGTTTCTCACTTGCTTGCATGAAGAACAACACAGGAGGAAGAGGCCAGGAAAAAGAGGAGCCCTAGAGGATATCCACTCTGTCTTCCTCTTTGTCAAGTGTGTGTGTGTATGAGACTTTGTCTGTTCTGTTCCTTGACTTTGGCATTATTGGAAAATATGCATGAAAGCAATAACAACAGAGATAGCTGTTCTCATATGGGGGGAATTTGGCTGCCCTCTTCTGACTGCGTTTATCTGAGCTTTAGACAAAGTCAAGCCTATGGTTGGTACCATGCAAACTAAAAGGATGCTGGAAAGTTGTTGTTTTGTTCTGTGTCAAAGAGTCTGATGACACCGCCTGCAGAGATCGCTCGTCAGAGAGATGCCTTACTGTAGAGAGAAACCCTTACAAGCATTTCTGCTGGCCGGCAGTTGGATACGTAGTCACAATTGGAGGCATCTGGCAATTGAGTATTTCTTGTGATTCCCATTTTTAATCACTATGGACAGAAATAAAAGTACACTAACCAGGATAAAGGGAAGTAAGAGACAAGTAATTTTATTTATGGTAATGAGAGAAAAAAAAAAGAATAATATTTTCTACTTATCATCTCTTTGCCCACTGTCATGAGCCAAGCTGTTTGCTTTGTCAGGAATGAGTTTGAAGGATAAGGTGGTAGTAGTGTATGGACTTGAAAAGGAAAATCTCCCTGCATTTGGAGTTGGTTAGGGGATTAACAAATATAAAGGTGTTTCAGGGGTAGTTGACTGACTGGAAGTGTAACACAGTGGAGGTCTAGGGTTTTTTTGTTCTGCTGTGCCGCCAATTCACATCACCTTTCTGTGCATCGGTTCTTTTTCAGTAAAATGAGAAGAACGTTTCAGCTTCATGCAGTGTAGAGATCAAATTATGTTAATAAAGCAGTCTGTGGTCCGATAAACCAAATACAGATATACATGCAAAAGGTTACTCCTTTTCATAAAATACTAGGTATTTTCAGATGAAAGCAAGAAATAAGGCATTGTATTTACATCTGTCATGGTTAACCCCAGCCGGCAGCTAAGCACCATGCAGCCGCTCACTCAGAGTGTTTGTGTGTGTGTGTCCCTGCCCCCAGTGGAATGGGAAGACAATCAAAAAAAAGTAAAACTCGTGGGCTGAGATAAAGACAGTCGAATAGGACAAAAAGGAAAAAAATAATAATAAAGTTGACAATAAAATAATTAGAATATACAAAACAAGTGATGCACAATGCAATTGCGCACCACTCACTGACCGATGCCCAGTTAGTTCCTGAGCAGCAATTCCCCCCAAGGCCAACTCCCCCCCAGTTTATATTCTGGGCATGATGTCACATGGTATGGAATATCCCTTTGGCCAGTTCGGGTCAGCTGTCTTGGCTGTGTCCCCTCCCAACATCTTGTGCTCCTCCAGCCTTCTTGCTGGCTGGGCAGGAGAAGCTGAAAAAATCCTTGACTTAGTCTAAACGCTACTTAGCAACAACTGAAAACATCAGTGTGTTATCAACACTCTTCTCATACTGAATCCAAAACATAACACTACACCAGCTACTAGAAACAAAATTAACTCTATCCCAGCCAAAACCAGGACATCTTGCATTCATTCATTTCAGAGCACGTAAAATGTAAATTAACAATATATTGAGGGAATCTTTCAAAAGCCTTGCATTCAGCCCATATAGAATAGCTCATATAGCTAACAAAATTAGAAAAGCTGAGAAGTACATGTAGCATAGACTAATGGCAAAACTTAGTTTTAATTAAAGAATTAAAAATCATGCAGTTAAACCTAGTTTAATGTCAAAATGAGCTGGGGTTTTTTTTCCATGAAATTTGAGAATTTTAATTTTTTTGAACTCTCACAGCCTGACTCTATTAGGAATTATTTCATAAAATACTCAATGGAAGATGGTAGTTTTTCAGAAATCCCATCTACCTTCTAACTTTTTGCACAAATCTTTAGAAGGTTTTGGGTTCCTCTTCCTAAATGAGTTGAATTTTTTGAAATTTTGAAGCTTTGTGGAAAAGGAAAACTGTATCTCAGCCAGCTGAATTTGCAATCTTATAGAATGTATTGTTATTTAAACTCTTTGGTCATGTGAGATATTTGGCTTGAGTAAAATCTATACAAAACTCAAAGCAAAACAGATGTCACACTGATGAATTCAGAAGAATTCTTGAGACCCTCTTTTTGCATATCCCAACAAGAAAACAATAAGCAAATCATCTTAACATTTCCTTAGAGACAAAACTTGAAGATAAGACTTGCTTTTTCACATGAACCAATAAAACCATTATATTGGATTCCAAGGTATAGAGTATTTGCCAAATGCCCAGGAAATACCGGTTAAGGGTAATACTCTAGCATAATTGCATAATTATAATTGAGACTTTTTTTTTTAAAAAACAGAGATAAGATTGTTAAAAAAACAGAATACCTAATGGAGTTTAAGTTGCCACATTTAAAAAGGATTTAATCAAGCTTTTTTGGTTAATCACAGCCTCTCACAAGACTGTTGGGTATCTCTTAGTGCCAGTATTTAGCACTTTTGCCAACTGTCTGAATTTTCAGGCAATCTGCTGATAAAAATAAACTGAGCTTTTGACTAGTTATAATTTGACAAGTTTTAATTTCACATTTTAAGAAATTAACCAGCTCCCTGCAGATCAAGTCCCAAGTCATTGTGCCTTAGGAGCGGTTTCATTTCTCTGGAGGAGCAACATGTAAATCTTTGAGATATGAGAGAATCCAAATGTAGGAACGCAGAGCAGAGTCAGTCTAGGAGAGCTGGTGTTGGTTCTCAGGTAGTGATTGATGCAGTTTGGGGGTATTTGGTTCCTAGAGCAGATGTGGAAAAAAACTTGTCCAGATTCAGTCACAGTTTCTTGCAGATGAGACCCATTGGTACTAATATGCTGAAACACCCCAGGCTCTGTCCTGATTTTGTAGTGTCCTTATAAGAAGCCTTAATATCTTTTTTTTTTTTTTTAAAGTATGCCTGTACATTTTGAGTTAAACTGTTGCTGGAAAATCAGCTATGCAATTTCTTCGTATAAAAAAAGCTGCTTGTCAGAGGCTTTTATGAACCTTCACAGGCCACACAAAGGACTCACTAACTCTTAGCACCTTTGTTTTTTAGAAAGTTGTTTTTATTGTCCGGACTGTCTGTCTGGAATGGTGTTTTCAGGTTTGACTTTTTTTTTGAGAGGAGACCATATCCAGTCTACCATGAGAAGTAAAATCCGGAGAAATTATTCTTTTGGATCAGAGGTAGTCCCAAGCCTACTGCTGCCAGCACAGTGACATTATAGTATAGTAATGGGATATTATAATATTGTTCTGTAATATAGCATAATATCATGTGTTACAAGTTCAGTTTGAAATGCTTTTGCGTGGCTTATTGTAGATGTATCAACGGTTCTTCTGCACAGCATTTACTGTTCATTTAGAAAAAAGTAGGCAAGCAGAAAGACCAGGAATGCATAATTCTCTCTTTGAATCTTGATTTTTATCTTGAGTCAAGTGGATCTTGTAGTGATCAGTTCCATTCTCTGTATGGGAAAAATTAACCTTTTCCTCAGCCTAAACAGTAGCATCATTCACACAACAGTTCTTATGGTTTCATATCTTTGGGCTATGAAAGAGTAGTGGTAGATTCTGCCCTGCTAAAGCATTTGTTGTTTTATATATTTGATTTTGTTCTCCCTCTTATAATGTTATCTTTCTGTGGTAAACAGTAGCCTCTGTATGTCTCCTAGTAAAACTACTCTAATCTCTTTTCTGATCTACAGCAGAGGAGCTGAGCTCGCTATTTGAAAAAAAGAATTTCAGAGTAAAATCTCCATGTTCTGGGAAGCAGTCAATACTCTCTGTGCGACTTGAACAGTGTCCGCTGCAGCTGAATAACCCTTTCAATGAGTACTCAAAATTTGATGGCAAGGTAAGTGGACCAGATGTTTTTCTCTCATATCCAGGAGGTCCCTGACCTGAAGATGATAGGCCTTAGGCAGTTCTTGTGTCCGTTTACTTGTTCAAGCTTTAATTAGAGTTTATAGTAGGCCATCAGTTATTTTAAAAGTGGTTATGTAGAAACATGCTTCTCTTAGTATTAAATATAATGGTTCCAGGTTTGGTAGAACCATTTCCCCCTTTTTGATTACAAAATTATGTCCTTACTATTAGGTGTACCTTACCTTGCTGTTTTCTTCTCCAGCAGGTTAGTTAGGTAAATGTTTAGTGTGGCAGTCCTAGGACATCTCTCTACGGAGTGGATGGTGAGACCCTTTGTATAAATGATTGGTTATTTGGCATTTAAAAAAAAAAAAAATCTATTCTCTCTAGCCACGTCACGGCACTTGCTGAATATTCCATGATTAATGCTGTCTTTATCCTCAAAATGCTCCAATGAGAGTGGGAAAAGCCACTTTCTGTTTTGAGGGTGGAAAACTGAAGCATCAATATATCAATATCTGGGGCAAAAAAGTACTAAATAATGTAGTTCTGCACAAGTACTCATTTATGTAATACACAGAGGAGGTTCACTATAAACCTGGTAGGTCAAATTCATTCCTTGACTACATTGATTTCAAGAGCTTACATTTGATATTACTCAGAATTGAGGATAACTGTCTTTCCTTGTGTGCAGTTAAGTTACTCTGTATTGTCAAATATTTTTCTCTGTCATAAGCTCTAGAAACTGAAACATAAACATTGGTGTGATGGATCAGTGTCATATTGTTCCAAAACAATTATAAATACTGCACAGATCTGTTTTCTGCTGGATTTGTTTGTGGAATCTCCTGTGGGAGTATGAAGTTTGAGCTTCATTACCATTGTGATGGAAGAATTTCATATTCTGTTAAGTATTCTTGAAGTGGAAAGTCAGATACGTAATTCCACTAGCATATCTACAAGTATTTAGAATATTTGTGAAGTGGTAACTTTTAGACTATGAAGTCCATGTAGCAAAAGCTGCCTCTATTGTTATTTTATACATTTTATACAATTATATATTATATAGTATGTAGTAATTTGTACTAATTCAGTTTTTCAAAATTTCTGGCCTCATTAATGATAGCAGTACTTTAATGCTGACAACGCTAAGATGCCTTTTTTCTGAACTCAAAGCTTGCTGTTGTTCTGTCATGAAATTTCAGTTTGGCAAACATTTAAACATACTTCCAACAGTCATGCATAGAGGAAGTAAAAGTAAAATACTTCTTTATTAAGACAAATTTATTGTAATTCAGCGGTGTCCCAGACTTGTTGTTTTAATATTTGAGCATGCTTTGGGCTACCTTCTAGATTTTTCTCAGAAATATGAGGAAATTAAGCATGTTTCCTTCCCACTTTGATAATCCAAACTACTTTTTACTGTATTAATAGGAATTATAGCTGACTGTAATTAACATCTTAATTTTCATATTTAAAAGTCTGATACATTTAGCAGGTTTTTGGTCCATTTGAAGGCAATTGTACTATACATATTTAGGTTGAACTATTAATGAAATACCTCGATGTTACTCAATTGTGATTTGTAGAGTATGATATGAATCGACTCAGTTGTGATCTAGAAATCAAAATACCTTTTTAACTCCAAAATAATTGAATTGGCATTTTGTTAGAGTATAATCTCACTATGTTAATTTTAAACAGCATTATTTATATTACTGTGGTAAGTTTGTCAATAGTATGCTTATAAAATTTATTCTCTATACTTCCGTATGTATTGTCTGTTTTTAAATACTTACTTGACCATCTGAGATATAGAAGAAACATTGTAGTTCAGGAGTGAGTTATTTTACTTCAGTTTTGTTGTATTTTCAGGCAGTAATGTAAAATCAAAACCCATCTAGCTTTTAAAAATTATTTTTAATGAAATATCACAGGTCTCATTTATTTTTATTGATAATAGATGAGCAGTATTTTTCACATAAATACAATTCTTTCAGGGAATAGTGCATGACTTATTTACATAATTAACAGAGCCACATATCTCTTGGGGAAATGGTATGTAATTGGGGAGAGGCAGGGGGGGATGAGGAGGGGCTAGGGGCCTAATTAAACATGTCTTAAAAAAACCCTACTTAATTATGTATTTACTCAAGGGATCACAATGTCTCTAAAATCTTTAAGATTATAACTAGGCCTTTGGTTTATATATGAGTTTTGTAACACAGATTTCAGCTTGTTGAATAACACCGGTTTTGTGGTTTGCTGGGAAAGCATGAGGAAAGCTCTTTACTTGCTGTATCTAAGCTCTTTGTTCATGTGTGTGCTCATCTTAACTGCATTCTGAATGGTTTTAACTTACCACTGATTCAGCTCCCTAACTGAGCTGGAATCGAATAAAACCATTCTCTTCAGGGTCCTTCCTGCCCTCTCCTTCCAACATCTGATGTATTGTTTTAAGATAATCAATTAAAAATAAGAAAACATTGCATGCTGTAATATCAACCAAGCCAATTTATTAAAGTGCTTACATCTTGCAGGTGTTTTCTGCGAGATTTAGTGTCTTTTTCATAAGCACTTCTGCAATTTTATGAAATAATAAAATTTTAAAGCAGTCTAATTTCTTCTTGTTCTGATCAGTTCATTAATTATCAAAATAGTAGAGAATATGGCTTGTGAAATGCAGCTGCAGTGGAAGCATTCTAATCAGCTCAAGAATTCAGGTGATTCTTGCCCCACAACTGCACAGGACAGATCTGTGGCTTTCATGTACATTGTAAAACTTCAGCTCTTAAGACAATAACTACTCTTGGCTGTATCTTCAGTTTTTTCCTTAAAATAGTTAAAGTAAACATAACCCCTGCATCTGTTTGCATGGTTTGTAAATCATGTGGGTTGTACATCTTGGTTAATAAATCTTGAAAACTCTTGCTAAGAATATTGTATGAAAAGAAGCCTTTAGTTATTTATAATTACTTCAGTTGTCATTTATATAGCAAATTACTTGAAGGCTTAAGAAATCAGTGGCCAAATTGATTTCCTTTATCTGCATGCAAATTAAATTATCATCCATTTTATAGCTAAGTTCATGTATATTTCTGTTTACAGAATTTGGAAAATCAAATTTTGATGGCTTATTGTTCCAACTTGCCGACTTTTGATAAGGTTGGGAAAATAAGACTGACTGTAAGACAGATGTGAAAGTAATAGCCAGGTTCCACAAATGAAACACGAGTGTTGTTAATGACTCAGTGACACAACTGTGAGATTCACAACATTCAGTTTACCTATACATTACCTGCTTGCTTTCATTAATTGTTTTAAAAGCATGTGTTACCTTTCCATTCTACAGAAATTAACAACATTTCTTTTCAAATCACAAGTGTAACTTGCATGAGTTGCTGGAAAGCGTGGCGATGAGTTTTCCCTGAGATATTAATCTTAAAGGATACTGATTTAGTGCAGTGTTAGTGTCAAGGCTATTCAACTGCATGGCCATTCCCACTAGTAAGAAAAATGTTACAAAGACATATTTAGTTACTGGAATAGAGGAAAATCATGCTAGAATCAAATGTTCAGCTTTGTAGGAACCATGTACTGAATGAGTAACTCCTGCTAAGGCCGCTGTTTACAGTTGCCCTTGAAGTCATTGCTGAAGCCAGTCCATATCCATTTGTGTTCCAAGTCTCTGCTACCTTTAAGAAATTTTAATGACTAAAATATCTTGTCAATTCAATTTTTGAGATGCCTGCCACCAAATGGCTGCTCCTACATCCCCAGAAGAATGTCAGCAAACACAGAAGTGTTACAGGACAGTCAAAAAAGGGATGCTGAAGATATGCAAAATAGTCAAAGAAGAAAGCTGGAAAACCACAATCAAAATGTAAGGAAGGGATCATTCAGCTCTAGAATAAACTTGAGTTATGAGGCCAAAAACCTTTCCTGCATGCAGACTAGAGTTTTCTCAAGATATTTTTATTTCTATTTTCATGACTACTAGTTGAAAATGAAGATTTAAGAAAGTCTAGTTTTTCTGACATTATAGGGGGTTTGTGAGTTTACTTGACTACTGGTGATAATTTAAATAAAAATAGGTCAACATGATTTTTGGCTGGACAGATGCTAAAAATCCTATTGGGGGGAGTGGTACCTCTGTATAAGTGTTACAAGGTTTCTTGTGGCTAATTTTGATAATGGGTTAAAAACCAACAATTTCTCTTGTAGCAACTGTTTTAAAAATGATGCTGTAGAAAGCATGGGGGAAGGGATAATTCATGAGCGCTAATTGCTTGGCTGTTAATTTTCATAAGTGTTGATAGAAGCAGTTCCTTAAATTAAACTTTGTTTAAAATGTATCAGGGGAAATATTCCACAATGTCGGGCCTGAAGTGAAAATTAATATGAATGCTGTGGCAATTAACACGTACTGGTTAATAGCTTTTAGCAGCATTTTGGGATGATAGTCCTTAAATACATTTTTGCATGCTGCTCTTGTTTCAGTCTTGTTTGACTGTATGTCTGGATAATCATGAACAAATGTTTTCCACAATCTCCAGTATTAAATAGCTTTACTCAGAGAAAGTAGATAAAGAACTTAAGAAAGAAGCGATACTGCTGTAATTAATATGGAAAATGTCTAAAATAATTAATCCAGGATTAAAATCTCAGTGTGAAAAAATGAATGCATTTTTTTATTTAAACGTTTTGCCCTTAAGCTGGGCAGAATGATCTTCATCTGAATCCTAAATAAGTTTGTGTAGGGTTTTTTTAAAGCATGTGCTTATTCTGCCAATTTTAATGGTTTACATACTACCTGCACTCTACTAAAATAGTTGAAATAAAGATGTTTATAGTGTTATCATTTACGCAATACAACATGCGTGTTACCATATATGTTACATAAAAATGCAGGGTCAGTATTTACGCTGGGAAACCTCCTGCTGTCGTGGTACCGAGAGCCAACGCGCCGACAAAGCCGTGCCGAGCTCCTCCTGCCGCCCCTTGCTCCGTGCTCTCGGCTGGCACGGACCGACCTGGCCGCGGGAGAAAGATGTTTGTTTTGCTGAAACGGAAACAGTCCTTTCCCTTGGCTTTCGTTTGCGTTTCATTTGTACTTCTTTTTGCTGGAGAGCCGCCTCTGCGGGAGATGCTTGGGCTCACCCGAGGGCAGGAGGAGCAGGCTCTGCCCGGTGGGGCCGGCGTGGGGCAGCTCCGCTTCAGGCCTTCGGCCGTGGGTGCTGCGCCTGTCCCTGCCCTCGCGGCCCGCACCGGCGTTTTGGCATGGCCAGTGTGCCTTCTGCGCAGCCGGCGTGCGGCGGAGGACGATGTACAAAACCAGGGATGCCAGGGGAACGAACAGCCTCGGAACAGGTGTTTAGAAACGCAGGCTGCCGCTTCTTGCTCAGCCCGGTTCAAAATCTGCACTGCAGTTCTTCAGACACCTAAAATAAGTGCCAGAAACACGTAATGGTATCATGTTTTCCCTTTGGTGTCTGGCAAGTCCCTGTAGAAGTTCTCACCCAGTCAGGAGAACTTGGGAGAGAACTCTCCCATAATACTGAGAATCTCTTGGCATTTGTGATGCGCGTTGCTAATGACATCGGGTTTCATAACTCTCTTATGTGTAGCATCACATGCTCTGCTGTGCAGAGGGTGATTCCAGTAACGCTTTTGTTAAGTTGAAGATTCTTAACTGAAAGATTACCACTTTCTAAAATAAATTTTCTTTCATAATATGTGATTAACATGAGTCGTGCTGATAGCTGAGTTGTATTTAAATAAAACACCCCTATATTAAGAATGCCTGGTTTATTCTTTGCTGTGTGGAAGCTGTAATGATTTTGATGCCTAATCAGCGCACTTAACTGTTTCCTCTGCCCCTGCAGATTCGGTGGGCTTTGCTGGGTAGAGAGAAGCCCTGCACAGAGGGACCAGTTAAACGCTGTAACGGAGGTTAGAGCACAAGAGTCCTTGCGTTTCCATACAGTGATTAAAATATATTAAGCTTGACTGTTGCTTAATTTAAAATGCTTCAGAATGTGTTTTATTTCATACAGAAAAGCCATTTACAGTGAGATAAGGAAGCAGGTTGTAATGGCGGCCGAACACTTATTTTAAGTAACTGGAAGCACAGACAGAAAACTGTTACAAATTCTGCGGTGGGAACAGTCACTTGAAGAATCCGCTTTGCGTAGGTGCAGCAGGGGATGGCTGTGCGTGTACGGCACTGTCTGCCGTGGGATGTTCTCACATGCATCTGGTGGCTCTGGTACCTTGCAGAAACAATGCAGAAATGCTGTAGCCACCCTTCTAGCCTGAACTGTAGCCTGGGGTAGCAGATAAGAAGGCTGAATGTCAGTGTTGCACTGTCATCTCTGTTTGGGGACTTGAATTTTATCTCACAGTTCCAGGCATCTCACTTGCATTAAAAAATATTTTTCTGGCCTTATGTAGATTAAATTAATGTGGATCTGGTTTGATTAACTTTGGCTCGAGGGCACATTCAATTCACTTCTCCCTTTTCTGTACTCACTTCTGTGTCTTTTGTTGCTGTTGATTGTAGGTGCCCTTACTAGACTGCATTCCTGTCTTACAGAGGAGATGCTATATTGAAACTGGATCTGGTTTTGTTCGTGGCTAGTCGCAGTCTTTGAACTCGCTGAATTGAGACAACAGTCCTGT
>NW_010972648.1:794764-867760 GCF_000737465.1 Haliaeetus leucocephalus
ACAGAATTAAAAATGAAGGAGCCCCCTGAAAAGCCAGTTCATTACAAATTAACAGTGGTCCTAGCAAAGCAGTGGGCTAAGGCGTGTCAAATAGTGATATGGATAAAGAAACCCAGCATTTTAAACTGTCAGAGCTCGGAGCATAGCTAGCCTTAGAACAAATTAATCACATATTGTCAACGCAAAGTTGCATCAAATTAACACATCGGATTCCAGCATATTAATGTGAGAATGCTTTCACCTGATTATTACTGCAAACCATTGCCACTCTCTGACTGCAAAGATATAATTAAATTGCTAAATAGAAAGTGCATATAATATCTCTGCATGCATTTAGGATGCATGAGCTGAAAAGATCACATCCTAGTAAGTGACAGTTTCTATTTGTAGGAAAACTTTACTTTTTTTTGGTCTCTCTTATTTACTTGGGAGTACTAGAGTATGAAATTAGAAAAGTTAGTAATGTTGTTTGCACTCCATACAACTTAGGTGAAGTACAGGTTTAATTTAACTGATTTGCTATGCCGCATGTGAGTACATAATTAGCTTCCCTCTTCTCCATACTTTCTTGGGGGCAAGGAGAGGGAAGAAGAGATAATTTGGAGTTTTGAAAGAAGTATATGAAAAAGCAGATATTAATACCTCACTAAAGATGCTGTTGATTGATCTTAGAGAGGTTGCTGGTTGATTTGTTTAAAATTAAACTGCACTTAAAATCTGTTGAGATCAGATAGCGCTTAAATTGGATACAAGTTTATTATGTGCTGTGTTTGTTGACATGTCTTTGCTTGTGAATTTTTACTTGCAAAAATCTGTCTTGACATACGTTCATCACAAAGTGCTCAGTTTAGTTAATCTACTGATGGACAAAAGGCAGTGCTGTAACAAAAACAAATGTATTATTTAATTATTCTTTGCAGAATACTTTAAGTAATAATAAAAAAGTAATCAGCTCAGAGTTTCCAACTCTGCACTGTACCCTTTCACATAACACCAGGTGAAAAGCGATGCTTTGCGCCTGTGCCTGCGCTTTCAAGTCACCGCACGCCTCCTCTGTTGCCCATCCTCTTCCGATCCTTTGCACAGCCTTCCTGTGTTAATGTCTCATCCCTTTTATGAAATTCTTTTCTCTTCAGAGGTCCTTTTGACCTCAGCCATTTGTAAACTGGCACGCTCCTCTCTAAAGAGGGTTGTGAGCATTGGAGAAATTTTGAAGTTTATGAAATGTATGAATAAAATACTGAAGTGTGCTATAGTTAGTAAGGATGCATGTCAAACACTAAATTCTTCCCATAGCAAGGAAAAAAAATCTCATCCTCAATGTATTGAAAGCAGTGTTGTAAGACACTAAAATTGTTGTGTAATTCTAACAAGACTACATTGCTTCGAATTTTTCTCTGCATGGATGGCAGCGTGACATCCTTCCTGCTTCCATTCAATTTTAAGGTAGGCACCAACAAAAGGAAGTTCAAAATACCCTTAAAACATCATTTGTCAGTAACTGTTTCTGTGAGCCCTGAACATGTTTATGGGGAGGTTAAGCCTGAACTGGCTTTTGGTTGCATTACGTGGTAGTTTCTTTGATTAAGAAGTAACCAGCAGAAAGTGTACTTTAAGAGTAAGGTACAGGCCTTTGTTTTTTGTGGGAGAAATCATAATTTTGCTTGAATATTTTAATTTCAACAAGTGCCATGAACTGAAGACCATTGTGAGTACAACTGGGAGCTCATTAAATGGTTCTGACTTTGCCCAGAGTCAATAGAGGACCTGAGAGTTTGACAGGAGTTCTTTTGAAACATCCAAACTCTTTTTCTTAGCATGAAATCTTACTTAAAAAAAAAAAAAAAAAAAAGAAAAGGAGGAAAAACAGCTGGTACAATGAAACATACAGGAAAATTTTAATGAGTGGCCAGTTTGGTGATGCATTCAAATAAAAAGCATTTTTTAGGCCATGGTCACTTAAAGCAAACTTTAATTAGAGTTAAAGAATTTAAAAGTAGTTTTCATAATGCACTTGTTAATCTTTTGGCTGAATCATATTGCATTTTATTCTGTCTAATTGATTTTTTAACAATTTACTAATGTCATTATCTTTCCCTTAATTACAGATCAAACTAAATGAAAAACATATTCACAAGTTTCTTAACAGCCAAAGAAATATGGATATGTTTTATTAGCAAACGTTTTTAATGTCTGCTAGTTGCAGGAGGATTGGATATATACATATAACAGACACGCTTATTGTGAGAAAAATTTCTGAGGTAGATAAGTTTTTCTTTTTTAATTTCTCAGAGGATAGTCTTTTAGACTATGACTTTACTCTGACCTTTGTACTTGAAAAATAATTTTGAGACATTGACACTAATTACAGAGTAAGAACTCTTTTATGGGTCTGTTCAAGCACCATAATAACACTAACCAAAGAATTCTGGTGTTGTAGTTAAGCCTTAAATATAAATGGAGTCATAATAGTTTTATTCATGTTTCCATTATAAATTTAGATTTTTATTTATTTAAGATTTTATTAAATATTCCCCACTCAGAATTTGTAAAGGCAATATAATGGGCTTTTTCCATGTAAGATTCCTTTGTTTGCCTATCTGAAACACATAGGAAAAAAATTCTTGTTAGCTTCTTAATACCAGTAAAGCTTTCATTTCAGATGAGGAAAATTGATTTACTAACAAGAAAAGTTTCCAGCTTTCTGTGGAGATTGAATTTATTATACCTTAGGCTGATAGGGGCCTAAGTCCTGGGAAGAAAAATGTTGAAAACACTTTATGTCAGGAAGTGCTGTGAAGTCCTCTTACTGTGTCTTGCATTTCAGAGTGGTGGGGCTTTGGGGGTTTTGTTTGGGGTTTTTTTTGTAGTGTCATCTGCAGGAGAACAGGTTTTAATCTTGCATCAGTTAAACTTGCTCAAACTAGCCCAACAGAGCATTTTCACATGCGACATTTTAAGGGCAAAGCTTCCTAAGGTTAAACTTTTTAATAGTCTTTTTAAAGGTACCACCTAAATGGCATGTGGCTATTGGAGTTGCGTAGAGGAGATCCGTTTTTCAAACTGGCATGTTATGATGGATGACAAAGTAGTGTACCAGCACCTACTCAGTTTCAGGGATAGAAGTGTAATACAAGAGTTAAAAAGTCTTAATATTATTAGTCCTGGACTTCTTCCCCCAATATTGTGGTCATCTGGAATGCTGATACAGGTTCCCTACACACAGAATGCATTTATTTCTTTTTTAAATAATTGGTTAAAATGGCTTTTGGCTTAAAATGACCTCAGGCAAGAGCCCAGCCTTTCCATTACTTCGGCTGTGGACATGCCTTGTGCTGTACACTACTGACTTTTTTTAAAGGGGCACTTTCAAAGAGAAATGTAGGCTTAATGCTGAATTAAAGTGGTTATGAGTAGAAAGTAAAGATCTTTTCTGTTTCAAGATAAAAGTGCAAAGAAAATTTATGGAGATAGTGTATAATTATCAGAGAGATTTTAGCCATACTGGAATTATTAGGCCAGTCTTCTGAAAAGTATCATGAGAATATTAGATCTGCAGAAAGCCGGGAGTCCAGGTTTTTTCTCAACTCAAAGTCTGAGTAATTTGTATTGTTTCAGAATGTATATTATATTTTGTGTAAAATCTATTTATAGAAGTAATTTTGTGGGCACAGTAATAGGGAAAACAGTACTTAATTAGAAAAAGAACGTAGAATTTCAGTGCACATTTATATGTTATGTAAACGTTATTTTCCAGAAGAAGGGATATAGAATTTTCACAGCCAGTCAATTCTTTTTGCAGTCATAGTGCTAGTGAAAACAAAGAGACAAGTCAGCCACAGAAAATCTGTTAGGTTGTTATCAGTACGGTTAATTAGAACTTCAAATTTCTTGAAAGGATAAATCCGAGGTCTGAACTTGTGTTGCAGGTTTGAGGAAATTTTTGTATTATTTTTTTTTGTTGCTGGAAAAGGGTAGGATTAAGTCTCAGGTCTTGCAATTCTTTATTCTGTACGCTAAGACCATTTTTCTCAGCTGCCTTGCTCGTGGTTACCCTCTCAGCGCTGGGAAGGCGGTGCGTCCTCCGCTCCGCTCCCCGGAGCAGCTCCCCCCGTAGCCCCTTCGCTGCGGGGCTGGGTGGACATGCCAGACCCGAGGAGCTGCTGCTGCTGCTGCTCTGGCGAGGGGTGGCTGCGAGAGTCCTCTCCGGAGTGGGTTCGGCAGCATTAAATGCAATTTGGCAGTCGACCCCGGTATTGCAGGGTTGCCCTGCTTCTTAAGCTCTGAAGATAAATCGTCAAAGTGGAGGAGGTGGCTGAGACATCCCTCACTGAAGAGGCTTTAGTGTTTTTCTTGAAACTGGATTCTGTTCTTTTTGCAAGAAGAGCAGAGAGTTTTATTTAACAGAGCACCAAGGCATTTATTATTTTGTTAGTCAATTGTTGCAGTACAAAAAATTTGACCATATTGCTGGAAGTGCGGTTGTTTAAATTTAGTTTGATTAAACGAATATACCTCACTGACAAGTAATATAACCCAGTCAAATTCTACATAATTTTTCTTGGTGTAATCCAGCCCTAGGATTATTTATCATGGATCATCTTCTCAAGGCTGCACTTTTTAATCCCCTGACTTTTTGCTCATAATAACGAAGTCAGAGGGAGTAACGTGCAGGTCAGCATCACACGCCGCGAGCGGCTCTGCAGTTCTTGCGGTGGTTCACAGTCGGGGTGCTCCAGGCAGACCTGGGCATCGCTGCCCTGCGCGGCGTGGGCATGGCCGATCGGATGGTGCCGCTGGTGTCTTCGGTTCAAGGGGCAAGTTTAGTGGCTGATGCCAAGAAAGAAATCGCCTTGTAGAGGAAATAAAATCCCACCTTGATGAGCAGCCTGACTGCTACATCATTTTCCGTCTCTCTGATGGTTTTTAAATTGAGGGGGGGAAAAGCTGTTGTGATAGTGTCACTAAACACTGCAGAACATGTTTCCATATAAAGACCTTCCTAGATAGGAAATTCCAGTTAATTATAATTTGGAGAAAAACCTGTAGTAAAACTTGAACATATTAAGAGTTTAATTTGAGCTCTGGGGGAAATGATCTATCTAGATAGGCACAGTAAAAATGATGAGATTTCGGGCAGGTTTTACAGATTATCTTCTCTTTCTTTTTAAGAATAATTGAGTCATTTTAATGCTAAGCCTTGCTTGGCTTCTTTGAAGGGACTGCATGTAATTAGTTGTAGCCTCAACTTTGGAACGTTTTGACAGAAAATGTATCGTTTAGCTGGTAGATTTTTTCTAGCATCTGCCTTTAATATTTGTTCATTTTCCGCAACAGACAACTTTGCTACTTCAGGTCAAATTCCAGATACAGCTCTGTTTTCTTTGTTATCTCGATTGTTTCCTTCAGGATGAGGGAGAATAATTACACAGAACATCTTTTCCAAGCAGCTGGAGTCAAATTCCAGCTGACTGCAGCACCTGTGAAGTCGGTACCTCTGCCTCGGGGCTGCGCGGTGCCGTGCCAGCCTGGGCTGCGCGGTGACGATGTGCTCCGGAGTGCACAGGCTTGTCCTCGTAGCGCTCCTGCCCTTCTGTGAGCTTCAGATGGCAATAATGCCAGTGAATGCAAAGTGTCTGGTTTAGACTAATTAGAGGGATGATTTGTGAAACGCTGGCTATTTATTTAATTAATCACCAGCACAAAGCTATAAAACCCATATTTTAAAAATCCCTGTTAGTTTGCCATGTGGTTAATAGATTGTGGCACATTAAAAAGTGACACGGTGATGTATTAAAAATGTTCCACCTAAGGTTGGCTAATGTCCTCGAGGAACTTAAGCTGTCTGCTTTATGCAACAGAAGCATAGGATTAGAGGCTGATCTGTTTAAGGATTGAATATTTCTGAAAACATTTATCTTTTGTATAGCATCTGTTCATTAAAATATATCGTGGTGTATTTCTTAACGTACAAATAATGTTTATGGCGTAGTTTTAATTATAAGGTTTTGTTGCGTTTTGTTTTTACAAAGAACAACTATTCCTCAGTATTAAATTGTAATGTTTATTACTAAGTAAAATATAAATAATTCTTCTAAAGTAGGCCATTCCTTCTCTTCACTACATGGAAACTAAGGATAGTTTCACGTAATGAATGTATTTTTGTTGCAGCTATAGCAATTGTATTTTGATAAATCTGCGTATGTGTTTTCATTCTTCAGCAGAACTATTGGAACTGAATAGATAAGGGTTTAATATCCACGGTTAGCTCAGTGCCATGGCAGTCGGTGTGAAATCCAGCCCTCTGGAGAAAGGCAGCTCCAGGTCCTGTGTTTGGCTTCGGCAGTGCTGCAGGGAGCGTGCTGACCTGCTGCACAGGAGGTGCTCTTGCTCCTGGCGAAATGCCATTTCAGTGCGATAGGATTAAAGATGGACTGCGTCCATTTGTCCTAAAACTGATACTTCTAGGAAAGTAAATGAGGCCTGGGCTGTAAAGGGGATGGACGCAGGGTTTCTTTCTCCCTACCAAATCAGACTTGTCAGAAAAAAGTCATAACAAGAAATCATATTCATAGCACTTTAAGGAAAACAGGTTTTAATTTAAAGTGAGTTGTATAAATGAATGCATATTAATATGATTGAAATATGCTGTTACAAGAATTATATGTCTTATTCGTTGCTCAGGACTTACATAGTTTTATTAATTGTGGGAGTGAATGCCAGGAAAGAACAGGCAGTAATTTGGGATACTTGATTATGTGGTTATATATGTAAATCATAGTTTTGAGGTGCATCTAAAAATTTGTTCAGGTGGAAGCGTGGAAGGAAACTGTCCAGCTCTGGAGGTTATGTTTCTCAGCTGTGTGTTGTATAATTAACTGGTACATTAGGAGGGGGGCTAGAATAAAACATGAGTATGTTAATGCAGCCTGGAGCTGATGCTGTAGTGATCATTGCAATGCAGATAACGCATTTCTCATAACTGCTGCTGCCTACTGGAGCCTTTGAAACATCTGGACCTTTAATTGAAAAATAGTGTGGTGCTATACAAAGCAGACATGCTAAGTGAAGTCAACAATTTAGAATAAAAAATAATAGTGTGTTATTTACCTTGTAGTTAAATATTCATACTTTGTTATGCTTTGTATAACAGGAAATTACTGGGTTAAATTTTTATGAATAGTGACAGTGTGAATAAGATAAATTAAGTATTTAACAATGTTAATGGAATTTTACATTGTGATCTGCTAACTCTGCAGCACGAGCTGGGATGATACAAAGGAGAATCCACTCCTCAGAAAGGAACGACTTTGAAGGTTCATTGAAAAACTGTGAGGACTGGCAGGCATGTGAATGTAGTGTGGTCACCTGCCGGTGTTGAGTCATTCCACCAGTGAGGCCACTGGGACAACTTTTCCATAAATGACTTAAGAATAACAAAAGTAATCATATGGCTGTAGTAATGAAAAATATTAATAATGGCTTAACCACCTGATGAAATAAATATCATTCCTATTTTGCCATAGTAGGGTATGGTATGGTGTATTGGAGAAAACAAGGGGTAGAACTACCCTGTGTTTTCATACGAACACTAAGACTTAGCGTTACGCCTCTGAATATTAATATAGTATGCAACTGAACAGGCATTTTCTTCAGATCCGTTATAATACTGTGCAAATAAAACGAACAGACTATGTTATAAATATTTAACCATCATATTATGTTAGATGCTGTTCTACTCACCGCACCAAAACCTACTAGTTGCAGCTCTGTGTTTCACTGCTGGGCAGTGTGGGTCTCGGATCCTGAGGCTGATAAACGTGTTCATCATCCTACTTTGCTGCCAGTGTATTCACTCTGAACCATATGCTGGCAGTGTCATTATATTGTGCTACAGTATGAGGGTTTCTGCCACATGCTTATTGAAAGCTTTTAAGATATTTGATCATCTAAACTTAAAAAGAAATTATCTTTTTTTTTTTTTTTTTTAGATAACCCTTCTTTTTCTACTCAGCCCCTCAAAAGCTGTTTTGCTTATGAGTAAATACGACTGACTGGTTTATTCCCACTTATTTTGGATGAAGAAATAATTGCTCTAATTTTTATTTTTAAGTCAAGAGCTTAGAAAACGATGCTTTTCAATGGTCGTCTTAGAAAAATATAGTCCTTCATATTGCCATAAACATCTGTGCTCTAATCTGTTAGAACTTTTGTTTGTGTTGTAAATGCTGAGTTTAATATATTTCAATTTTTTCCCCTTCATGTATTTTCTATATGTTGTTTAAATACATATGTGAGTAAGTTATGTTTAGGAGGTGATTGCTGGATTGCAAAGTATATTAAATAACCTGTCACCTAAACCAAGAAACATTTCACTGGGCTTAAAAGTGAGAAGACATTTCACATTTGGAAAAGGATAAGCATTTGTTTCCATTTTGTCTAATGTTTAGCATTGTTTGCTGGGAGGTGAGTCAATGACTTGAATTAATTATAATTACTGAAGAGACATATACTGATTGAGCAAATAAAGTAGTAAGCTCATTCGTGCCAAGGCCATCTAATTAAATGCTAACTTTGGATAAGCTAGATGTGCATGAAAGATTAATTTTAAGAGGTTTTTATGACTCCCACTAAATAATGATTCAGTAAAATCTTTGCATTATATCATTAGAACATCTAATCTTAAAGTGATATAACATTTAGTCACAGAACTCTATTGTACAGGAAGATGCAGTAAATTATTATTGTTAAAAATTAATCACTTGTCTCTAAGAAATGTTTATGGACTTTGTTTTAATTTTCTGCTGTGGTGTGCAGTGAAGCAAATCAGAAGTGAGAAGGATACAGCGTACACATTTTTCTCAATGGCTGTTGCATTAGCTCCCCATTATGCAGGTACTTCAGAACTATGTTTAGGGGTAGGTTGTCCTAGGGATGGACAGACTGTACCAAACTTCCTATATCATGTAGAAGAATATTAGTGGCCCCACAATAAGCTATTCAACATATACATCATCTGGTATTGGAGGGATGTATATATTTTCTCATGGACTTTGATTAAAAGTTGATTTTAAATCTTAGAGAGACTTCTTGTGTTGAAAGAATTGATAGAGTTTAAATATGTATTTTTTCTTTTTTAATTTAACATACTGTGTTTATATTTAAAGCATATTCATTTTATTGCAAAACATTACTTAATGATACAGATATTTCTAAAATTATATGTAGCCAATGAAGATCATTCTACGTGCAGTTTTCCTGTCATAGTTGTAGTAACCAGTATTTATATAATTAAACACCACAGCTCGCAAATACAATCCTAGAAAATCCATGAAAATTCAGCATTTGAGTTGCCTGTCATATCCTTCACTCATACGCTTGTGTCTAGAAGTACCAGCAACATATGTATGTGGTGCTACTTATGTTCTTGTAATTAGCCCGACTACTGTTACTATATATCAGCAAATATTACTGTACTATTTTGTGGCTGTCTTCATTTTAGACAACACGAGAAGCATGGATTCACAGGAGCAGTAGTCTTAGATACCAAGTTATTCTTTCAGAAGATATTTGTTTATTAATGGGAATAACTTGCCTAAGCTTAGCTGCTGCTTATTATCAAAGCGCATAAATAAATATACATTGATCTGCTTAATTTAAATTATAAAAATAGAAAGCAGAAAGTTTGTGAGTTCAGGAGGCTGTACTTCTCAGCAATGTCAAATAACGGACATAATTCTGTGCAGCTCTTGGAACAGCAGCAGAAAAGAATAGCTGTAAATGTGCCAAAGAGCTGCAATGTGCCAACCACCAAGAATTGTGTCGACAGTGATAGAGAAACCAGAAATACAAAGAAATTAAGTGATTTGTTTATGTGCACACCACATTAGCAATAATTTGGGAAATAGTATCCCTGGTTTTTTGCCTCTTCAAGCCTTTGTACACTGCACAGCGCCATGTTTCCTCCAATGAATTGCAGATGATGAAACATCTGCAATCATCTCTGCTTTGAGTGAGATGAAAATGCTATAGAAATAGCAAACGGAAATTTTCATAAGATCACACTGTAGGAGAGCACTAGGTAGCCTTAAGAGAGTCCATTAATAAAAATACTAAGAAAATTTTCTATGATTTATTGTATGTTTTCTGTGTATCCAGTTACTCCTCACTTCCTTAAAGGATTGGTGGAATATAACATTTCTAACAATAAAAGCTTAATGGAATCAGATTTGTGATTTCCTAGAAAATTAACGAGATATTTTGTCAATTTTATTCCAGACTTCATTTGTCAGAATATACAGTGTCCAGTGACAAGCTAAAAGAATTTTTTGACAAATTAACTATGCCACAGGTGACAGATCAGGAAAATGTTAATTTAACAGCCCCTTTATGCTTCCCAGATTTATTGGAGGCTATTAAGGAAACTCCAAATGGTAGGGCCCCTGGCCCTGAATAGATTTTCCATTGAATTTTATACAGGATCTATTAATAAAGTTTGATGTTGCCTTTTTGAATATAGGTAATTGTACTTTATCTTCTGGATCTCCTCAGCATTTACAGTTGGAATACAATTTTTAGTTGGGAGAAAGAAGTAATTATGCTTCCGGTAGTGTCTGTAATCTGGTTCTGAATGATTCCTCCTAAAGAAGAGACTACAAGCACCATATAAAACCCACAAGTTATTACTAGTTAAATCCAGCGTGGCTAGGTCTTTGACTCTTGGCCACCGAGACAAATAATTGGATCCCTTTTATTCAGTCCCACCACCTTCAAATCCTTACCTAATAAGCTTTGCACAGATAAGTAATTGAGCTCTGTGGGACTTCCTACACAATTAATATTTTGCAGGACCAGACTAAGGATATGGATTCATTCCGTCCCGTGGACAGGTACCTGACGGTTTGGATTTCTAATGCTGGTTGAGAACAAATATCATCAATTTGCAATAAACACAGTGGAGATTTCCTCCAGACCCCTTTGACTTGGTGATTGATCAGTCTAAGCCTTGACCCACATGTTTATAGGCCATACTAATGTTTCCTACGTAATATGACAATGAATGTTCTCATTACTAATAGAAGGTCTTAACTGGCTTCCAAATCTCAGGTTTCAGCCTCTCTCTAGTATCTCATGGGAATCAGTTTTACAGCCCTTTTAAATAATAAAAATATTTCACTCTTTTAAAGATCTCAAGTATAATAGTGATGCTTTTGAGCCATTTTCCCAGTACTGCTGCTGTTGGTATTGTTCCCCTTGCTCAAAGAGCAGTTGGAATCCTGATAAGTGTACAAATTACCCCTGGTTTAGGTCACCTGTCATCTTGATGTTCATGCTGAGTGTTTGTGAGTAAGAGAAGAAGAATATCGGTAATGGAGGGAGTTTGGACAAGCAAGACAGTAAAAATAGGCTGGAGGAGGTAGAAGAGATATAGAGATAGAGAAGAACAAAGAAAAGTTTATTTTAAAAAACAACAAACACAAAGCAACAGCACACTGTAGGACAGAGAAGAAAGAGAAGCATTGTGAAAGGTAGACCCAGGGAAGTTACCATCTTACTTGTGATAGCTGTAAGATCAGAGTTCCTAGAATGTGTTTATTTTATAAATACATGTGTTTATTGGATTATGAGCTTATAAAACAGTGTGTACTTGTAGTAGTGGCTGAGGGAATAGTCTGGTCTTTTTGGTTATTAGTTTCAGTTCTTGGCTTGTTCGTCCTTTCTCTGGTTTTATGCTGTGTACATTGGTTGTAACCTTGGCATCGACTCTCGCATCTGGTTGTCAATTTTTCTTGGATGTTCCATTATCAAGACTAAGCATTACTTACGATTCTGCCATTCTTGGATTTGAATATGTAACTAACTTTGCATGCCAAGGAGTCACATTAATTTCCTTGATAACTGCTATTTACTCATTCTAATGCAAATGTAGTTGAAACCACAGGTCTCCCGTTCTGGGTGGTATCTCCAGTCATGACCATAACGTAAATGATGCTCAAAGCCTCGTGCGTGCTCCTACATTCCCTTGGTTAGTGTTTGCACCTGGGCAAAGACAGGGATAGACTTAGAGTGGTGATTCATTACCTGATGCCAGCTTAATTCTCCTTAAGTCCTGTAAGTAGGAAAGCAAGAGGAGAAAGAAAGAATACAAAACCCCTTATTTTTTTAAGCAGTTGTAGTTCTGTTGTGTTAATGATTTCCTTGGTGAGATAAGGCCATGGGTATGGGTGGTGTGTCAGAGTCCCAGACACACTTGCACACCCAAAGGCTTGTTAAGGCTTATCCAAACAAGGTGAAGGAATGTCCCATGTTCTGTTACAAATATAACATTTCCTTTTAAATGAGTAAACCCAATTTCTTCTTACCTTAAAAACATGGAAAGAGGAGGCATCTGCACTATAAAAATGCTTTCTTAAAAAACAAATTCATTATATTTGGATGGATTTTAATAATACTTTTAGCTATGCTAGTATGAATAACTTTAATCTTTAAATTCCTATTATTTCTCTAATTTATAATCACACTGAAGGATCAAATGGTTTTTAACAATATATTGAAATTAGCACATGGCATTTAACTCCCTGTTTTATACTCTCATTATAGATTTATAGTATTGAATCCTTTTATTCTGTTACTTAGAATTCCGAGTGATTAATTCGAATAGTACTTTCTTCTCTCAAGGCCTATATATGTATAGAGATAGATAGAGATATATAGTTACATCAGGGGTGCTTTTGAAGAGGAGATCAGGATGTACAATCTTTTGTCTGCTTAAAAGGTTATGGGTTTAAAAATGCAGTCCTATCCACAGTAGATTAAACTTTTTTTTTCTTGTAATGCAAACTTTATAGATCTTTATGTAGCTATGTATTTTATGTTTTATTTAATTGCTAATCTCTACAGTGCCAGATAGTTTGGGGTTTTTGGTTGTTTTTTTTTAATACAGTGAGTTCCAATAAAACCCAGTATTAGTTAATCCTTCTTGGTTGTCTTCAAATAGTTCAAAATAGTTTAATGGCTCAGTTGTATGTGTGATATTGTTTTTCTCTTGGCAAACCAAGGTCAAGCCTAAGGTTTATTTTAAACGTCATCTTAACCTCCACGTATGATTGACATTCATTTTTGCCACAGTTCTCTACTTTGGTTGTGTTACTTGGTTTGATTTCCCTTGGATGTTGTGTCTGGCCAGCTGTGACCTGAGCTCTGAGCTTACAGTTACTGTCTCTGAATTGTTGGCATCTCTGAGATTCCAGTTTAGGTCTCTCTGATTTATGTGTGTAGACCACTGCCAGCTGTGGTAGGCTCTTCCTTTTCCTCCTTTCTGTGGGAATGTGCTGGCCAGGCTCCAGTCTCCCCTTTCATGTATGCTCAGAGTTTCCCTGTGGTTTATCCCATTCATCCGGGTGTGAGCTCCTTTGACTCCTTTTTGTATAGCAGCAGGGGAAAGAGGAGGATGAGGGGTCCCAGGCTAAAGCTGGAGGGGAACTAGAACGCTGAAAAGCAAGGAGCACTGGCAGTTCTGGCGTGTCCCAGAACTAGAGTAACTGGTGATGAGACAGGCTGCTTTGGTACTGCCGCAGAAGATGCCTCGCCTGTGCCCAGGTACCAGAGAGGGAGTGCTAGCTGGAGGAATAAGGCACGGTAAGTTGGTAGTTTTGCACTTGAGGGAAGTGAGCTTTTCAAATAGTGGGAAAGAACTACAGAAGAAAGAAGAAACGTAGAAACAAAGGTAATGTTTTTCCACCAGCATTTAATACTAGCGAGTCTGAGGTTTTAGGTAGGCTTGTCAGTTCTCTCTTACTCTCTGTCCCACCCCCCTGCCTCCCTTTTTTTTTTTTTTTTTTTTTTTTTTCCCACAAGAACATGGGATCTTGCAGTGAAGTTCAGACGCTTTATGGAAATCTGTGAAATCGTTGCCAAATATTTCATATCATTTTTACAGATACATTAAACAGCAGTGAAAGAATTGGAATTTAAACGTTCAAGCTTCTTCCAATTTTAAGTTGTAGCAGTGTATTTTAATCTTTCTACTGAAAAGAATCCCATCTGCACCAGATTTTGTATTAGCTCTGTCATACCTTTTTTTTTTTAAATACATTCTAATGAAATATATTTTCTTGACAGGGTCATGTTGGTACAACGGCAACCAAAAAAATTGATGTCTACCTCCCACTGCACACAAGCCAAGACAAACTACAGCCCATGACAGTTGTGACGATAGCAAATGCCAAGGTGCATGACCTGATTGGACTAATATGCTGGCAATATACAAGTGAGGGACGAGAACCAAAACTGAAGTAATGTTCTTTCTTTACTACCTCTTGATCTCTAATTTTCTCCTCTGCAGCCTTTTTGCATAACAAAATGGATTGCCATGTCACTGTTTTTATAGATAAATCTTAGAGAAACCACCTACACATTTATCAGTATTTCCTTTTGAGCAGTACACGTGCATCTATATCCATTTCTCTTTCAATTAAACTACTGGGTACTGTATAATGATAAGCATATGAAACCACGAATCTGTAAATGAATCATAATTTCAAAATGCTCTATGTAAAAATAATATAAATCTTATCTCTTTTGGTGTCATGGAGACATTTTTTATTTTATGTCCCATCTATATTTTGGTAGTGTTCTTAATGGCTAAGTTCACAAGGGTGTCACATAAAATCCAGAACTCATCTGTAACTCCTTCTCTTGTTTGTCCCGAGAGAAGGTACCCAGATCCTGACTCTGTTTTGTCTGCGCGGTACCGGTTCCTCCTACAGATTCATAGAGAGAGGAGTTGCTGTACTGGGTGACAGTGTGTCTTGGAAGTACTGTTAGTGTTCTCCTGAAACCATAGAACAGCTTTTAGCCATAGTGGGTACACCTGAAAACAAGTCAGAATTCTGCCATAGAACTTCAGCATTATCACTTACTTGCCTTCTGCTGTCATTGTGCTGACATAAAGACTTTAATTCATTATACACATGTTAAAATGTTTCTGGTTTTCTAAGAATTGACAGGTATACAGGCTAAAGGTGCTTTCCTCTCCAGGTTATCATCCTGGAGATAACACTAACATAAAGATATGCAAATAAGGTTCCAGAAAAGAAAATAAATACCATCTTTCTTCAAAATTGTGAATAAAATTGCGTTCTTCAATTAAAAAACCTCTGTCATGCAGTGTTTTATAATTTCTACAAGTCTTTGACCTCAGTCACGTTGGCTCTTTGCTGTAAAGAGCAACATCTGTCTTGTCCTCAAAAATTTTAGCTTCGGTTAATCAATGGGGTTTTCAGTATCTTTGGTAATCATTGCTTACGTCTTCATTGTGAAAGAATTCTGCCCCTAAGATTTCTGTGACTAAATAATAGATTGGATTTGCTGTGCTGTAGAACTAGTGTTGTTTAGTAAGAGCCTTTACTTTATCATGGTAGGTGACATAAGGTACATAAAACAGGTACTTCGGAGCCACTCATCTGAGTAACTTTGGTTTTAAAACAGTTCTGTAAAATACTTCAGTTTTTGCTGGGTCATAGAACATAAAATAAGAACTTAAAATGGTTTATTATAGAGTTACTACTAACAGATTCTAGCAGGTGACTTTCCTGGTGCAAAGAAGGTTAACAGTTTTGTTTGGGTTTTTTTCTATATGAGCCAATTTTCTCTTTGTTGTTGTTCCTGGAATATTTGATGAATGTTTGCTTGGGGTTCTTTGGTACTGAATTTTACAGTTTGCTCTTTAAGCATTTTTCAGAAGTATTTGCGGACTCAATAGTCTTCTCTTCTGTTGTAGCGCAGTTGTAAGGGGGAAAGGGAGGTGCCGAGAGGTCCCTTAAACTGCCCTTTTTTAGGATTAGTTGATTTCTGTTCAGTAGATATGCAGCAACACAGAAAAGCAGCCCCTCTTGAAAACATTTTCATGGATATTGTTGCCTTGGATATAGGATTTCCCTTAGCTCTTCTCAACAGACATATGAGATGTTTCAGAGGTTAAACGCTTCAGTTTGATTTGTCATTTTTTTACACTGAAGAAGAAATATAAAATTATTTGCAGATGGTGCCATTTCATTTGCTTTTATTAATTTCTGTTCGTTATATCATAAGTTCAAAAAAGTGTCCTTTGTGTACGATTAGCTTATTTTTTAGTAAGACACCACTAATATCAATCTTTGGACACATGTATATTTTTCAGGAGCACAACACATCTCAAATGGAACAACACCCGTGAGTAGAGGTATTCCATGAAACATCATTGCCCACAGCAAAAATCAGCAGTGGAAGGAAATGAATTTCACTCTTTGCCTTGAAGGATAAGATGTTATGATGTGTCAAAGAGTGATCATGACCAAGGAGGCTGTCTAATGCGATCAAATCTCAGGACAGAAATAATAAAATAAATAATGGAGGCATGAGTTCCCAACAACAGTCTAACAGCAGCAATTGAGAACCTGGGTAGAAATGCTTAAGAGGAAGGGGTAGAGCCTGCAGATTCCAACATGTTTGTTTTCTTGTGTAGTTGTTAATTATTTCTCATGTCTCCATCATCTTTTTTTAGCATTGCTGACTGCCAGTCCTGTAGCAAGGATTGATTTAACTGTAAAGTAATTCTCATCATTTCCAAATAAGGAAAGAGCTTGTGTAGGTTGCACGTTCTACATTTGCTGTTTATTCCTGATATAGTCAGTTTAGAGTATAAAAAGAGAAAATTGGTATCATTGTGACACTGCACTAGAAGACATACAGAGAATGCTTCAAATCTGATATACAACGCATGCAGAATGACAAATATACCTACTAGTAACACAACTTGAGAATAATGAGGAGGTTGTAGACTTTGTAATTAGGAGAAACAACCCCTCTGTCTTTAGGAAAAGAATATATTACTGCCTAATTCTTTTTCCTAAAAGGTAGATGTAAGAGTCTGAAGTGAGTGAGTACTAGTTGACAGCTTTGAGAACATTTTGTATTCAGTTAGGCTGCCTTTTTTATTATAATTGTATTATATTTGTCTCTATTCAGTGTCTTGATGAGAGGAACCACTGACAGTGTTAGCAGCCCTGTTCCTGGCCTCTTACATCTGAACTTTGGTCATAACCCAGTGGACCATTCTCTTGCCAACCACCGACAGATGTGCTGTAATGATTCAGCCTGAAAAAATAAACAAAATCCCTTTCTAGGAATAAGTTAATAGTGAGATGCAAAATTCAAATAAACTTCCTATTTTTAGAAGTTAAGAATGCTACTACATCTGTCAGTTGTTGTACTTAACTTTTATGTTCTGTCCATAGCAAACTCGGATTCTCAAGACTTTGAACCTTGTAATTTGAAGCCTAAAGTTCAGGACTTTGATCTCATCCTGGTGGAGGTTCAAAATGCAGAACAGTTTTACCTGTTGGACTTGTTTTTTCAACAGATTGTGACTTAATCTGTGTTAATGTTCAGGGACCCACTCCATGTTTGAAGACATTTGTAACCCCTTTAATTTATGGGATTCAGCTGACATTGTGTATTTTCAGTGTAATTGATGGAAGATAAGTTGCTGTCACCACCACCTTTTTTTGGCACTTGGATTGCTTTGAGACCGCACTGAATTTGTTCTGTTGCCTGCATGTCTGTATGTTCCTCTAGCTTTAATGAGAATTATGCAAATGTATCAAGTACCAAATGAAAATGTTAACTTTATTTATACGGAGCTTTAAGTGCACACACAGAAGAATTCTGTCAAACAAATAGGTTAGAAAATCAGCAGTGTACGGCACAGACCACAGCTGTGGGAAGATGGGTGTCAGGTGACTGGTCAGACTGGAAAGTCTTCATAGCGTGGGGTGCCTTTTGAGTTACGTTGAACTGGACAGAATGAGCATGCAGAGCTTGGTGTCCGTATTCACAGAAATCTAAATAGAATAAGAGAAGGACCCCAAAACCATGCCAGGTCTTTCTCATTACATAAGCAGGATCAGCTGTATCTATATTATTTGCAGCCTTTTTGTTTAGCTTGTTCCTAAAAAGCCTGGCAACCATGCAAACCACACAAGCTCCCAGCTGTAGGCTTTCTCTGGTTGTCAGAGCCCTGGTGCTGTAGGAATTCTCTTCCCAGCGCTACCTTTCACCAGTTCCCCTAAAAGTTACTTAAGCGCTCTTGAAGAAGTTAAAAATTAATTCTACAGCAATGTTCCAGTTCTTTATAACAGTCCAGAGGCTCATGAAAGTTTCTTTAATAGTATTGCAGAATTTTCAAAATTCATAGTGATAAACATTGCTGGATTACCTTTTTGTTAGCAAATTTACAGCTTATGTTAATAGTAATGCATCATTATTACCTGTTTTATATAATAAATGTCTTAGTCGTGGCAAGGTGCGTATAGATCACCTGGACTAAGCACTCTCAGTAAAGCACAGTTGCAACCAAAGGTTTGTGAATTAATTGAGAAAATTGCAAATCAGGTAGTCAGTGAAATAATTCATTGTCACATCCAATCAATAAACTTTGTAAATCAACTCATTTAATTCAAAAAATGATCTATATAGATCAAGCAACCAATTAAACAATTAGCATACACTTTGCAATTAATTAATTTAAGCATCAATCATGCAATTAAAACTCCAAATTTAAACTGCAGAGTTTAGAAACACACTGCCACGTGAACATTCAAGCTATACTTCATGGCTGTGGAAAATGCCTGAATGCTGGTGGATTTACAATAAGAAAGAATACTTATTTTCAGGTCAATAATTTCAATACTAACATTTGAAATGCATTTTAATATTAGGAAGATGTGATTAATACCTGTTTGGTATATATAGGTAACTATTTCCCTATGGGCTTTCATATGTGGAAAGAAAGAGGCTTAAATTTTTCTCTCATATTTTCTTCACACTGTATCTGTTTGAAACTTTCTGTGTCACTTAGTCCTGCTTGTTTGTCTGTACTAATTTTTAACTGCTTTTAGTGACTGGACTTCTTAAATATTTAGAAAAGGTAGCTTTTCTACTAATCATTGCTACTGTGTTGAACAGACTTTTTACTTTTCCTGTAGTTCATTACACTGTTTACCTGCCTGAGAGCATTCTCTGCTTTTCAAGCCTACATTCAGTAAACTTTCACAGTTGCTTGATCTATGAAAGACAGACAGACACTGCTGGTTTGTCTTTAATTCTAAAATGTAATGGTCTTTATCTGTAAAATAAATAAATTTTCACAAATGGAGAAATACTACTTCCAGCTTTATGAAGTCATGAACTTTTATAGACTTTAGTGTATTTTAATCACTGTCAGTATTTTGCTTGCAGTTCAGTTAATGATTGAGTAAGACTCACTGCTTTACTCTGAGGTTTTGGGGGTTTTTTTGAATTACCACATGGTTGTGGTAGCAAGATAAGTTGGAACTTTGTTGGGACATATTTATATGTATGCCATCAGCGGCTTTTAAGTATATTAATCCTGTAATAGGTGTGTCTGCTGATTTGTTTTCTACAGCATTTAGTGACTGGTATTGATCGACTGAACTGAATTGGTTGTCTAGCTTCCCTCCTGAATAAACTTGTTTTGTCTTTGTTTCAGCGACAACGTCAATGCCTACTGTCTCCATATTGCTGAGGATGACGGTGAGGTTGACACAGATTTTCCACCCTTGGATTCCAATGAGCCCATTCACAAGTTTGGCTTCAGCACTCTGGCGCTGGTTGAAAAGTACTCTTCTCCCGGCCTGGCAGCAAAACAGTCGCTCTTTGTGCGCATGTGAGTATGGATGCGAACTTTCTCAGTCACTGGGAAACATCTGGGTGTCCGTGCCACCTCCGCATCTTTTTTCCTCTCTAGCTTTCTTCATCTGAATTTAGCGAAGTTCGGGGGCGTGTGTATTCGTGGTTCTCTGCAGATGATGCCCTGCTCCAGGGCTTGTCACAAGGCAGGTAGGAAAGTAAATGCTGCTGGCAGCAGCTTGGGTGAGCCCATCGTTGGAAGTCTAAAACTACAGAGAAGAAAATAAGCCCTTCTTTATATGATCAGTCGAGAACATTGAACTGTTGCACTCCTGCTAGTAAATATTTGGAATTTACACAAAGTCTGAGCTCCTAATCTTCATTTTTCTCCAGCCATGCTGCATATTCATGAAAAATATGTTCTGAATAATAAATGAAATAATGTATATAGTAGCTTCAGAGAGTTAAAATCATAAAGTTATTCATGTTGGATATCCTGAGCCCTTTTCAACAGGTATTAAGAACTGATCTTGGTAGTGACTTTTAATTATTTTGGGAAAATGTATTGAATTTTAGCAGGGGGAAAAAGTGTACTCATGGTGTTTGGGTATTCCACATATGAGAGACTTCAAAATCTTCTTTCAAAGCCTGACAGACAAAGTAGTAAACTTGCATTTTAAGACTGGTCAGTGGACTGAAAAGCAAATAATTTTAAATACAAATAGTTGCAGGGTGTATTAATAACAATGCAGTGATGGAGTAGAGAAGTGAACAGTAAATAAGCATGCCAGTTAGAATAGGACTGGACACGCCAATCTAAAGTCCAGAAGAATTTTGAAGAGGAAGACCCCATCCACCACTGAAACGTGAAGCTCTCAGGTTTGTAGGTCAGGAAGAATTTGCTATATAATTGTCAGTGAATTAGTGTTTGAGTGATATATACTGTGCTTGATCCCTTTTCTTTTTCTTTACTTGTGACTGAAAAATCTTTTATACCATCAGAAGGCCTTAATTACTGTAACAAAATACTATTAGCATAAGTCAGTTCTTGGGAAAAATATTTCATATTTGGATCTCTTGAAATGGAAATTCTAATAGGGTTTTCTTGGTTATTGGGCATTTCTTAATTTGTAAAGGATTACTTAAATTTCATAGCCATACAGCTGCTTCCAGTTTTGAATAATCAGACTTTTAAAAGAAAATTCCAACCTCTTTAATTACACTTTTATATTCTTTATTGTGTACTGTGTTTCTTGGAGATGTTCTAAAGCATCCTACTGAAAGAAATTTTCAGAAATTCCACGTGTGTTTCCCAAAGGCCCATTCACTTTATTCCACTGCATTAGGTCACTGGAAAATAAAATATTCTGTCCACAGTATTTACAAATAAGTTGTTCAAGGTAAACATATTCAGCTGTGCTGAACTGGATGCAGTCATGTGGAAGCTGATACAGGGAGGAAATGAAGCAGTCTCGCCAGTCCTTTTACAAGGTCCATTTTTGGTTTATGCAGGTTACAGTCACGCAGTTGAGCCAGGCAACTGACTTTTCTGCCTGTGGAACTGCAGAATATTTATTGCCTTCCACCTGACTGAAGAATGCTGCGTGTTTTATCTGAAAGAGGGAATATCTCTTTCACCTGCATCCATTTCTCTAGAGTCAATGCTATTGCCATGAATTTGATTTTTTTTTTAAATTTTATGATTCTATGGTTGTTTTATTTTCAAGATAATCCTGCATTTTCAGTATCCCCAGAAAAATACCAGCAGGCATATAGAAAATTCTATTCTAATTCCATGCAATCATAAAGGATCACAAGCGTTTATTGCAGGTGGACCAGTTAAGAAGATTCTATATTGTTGATGATTTCTCATCTGGAAAAATTTCTTTCTCAACTGCCTCCTACCTAAACTCCTGTTGCCTGTACTCAGTACATAAATAGGGATTGGTATTTTAAATGCAATGAACAAATCTGATCTCAGATTTTGGATGTCAGGTCGGAAGAGGTGGAACCAGTGTTCCTGTGTGGAGCCCAGAGATCTCAGCAGGATCCTGGCCTGGCCAGCAGTTCTCTGACTGGTGCTTGAGCAGGATTTAAGGTCCAGCTGCAAATCCTGCAAAAGAAACGTGAAATCTTTTGCTTTAACATAATTTGTGCTCATGTGAGCACCTTCCTTCTAACTTGGGAGGTCCTGCTGATTAGAAATAGGAGAACTGCATCATAAGAAGTAGTGCTTTTCTGAGAGCACATGTTAATTCGAAATTGCTTGTACTTCCTGTGTAAGTCGTTATTTGTAAATAGAGTTAAATTAGAATTTTTAATGTGTCCCCTAAAATAGACAATACTTGATCATCACTTGATCAAAAGATTGTTACTTCTGTGACTTTAAGTGTGTGTGCTGTCTTTATTTTTGTAGGGATTTGTTGTAAATTCTACATCTTCTTCCTTCTCTGTCATTCTACTAGTGCATGTAATTGTGTTTTTATATTTTGCATCTCTTTTTTTCCTCTTCATGCTGAAGTATTTCAGCTGCTGCTGTGTCAGGCTTGTGACTTGTAATGTTTATTAATATTGAATCACTGTTGAAAAA
This sequence comes from Haliaeetus leucocephalus, assembly GCF_000737465.1. Taxonomy (NCBI): domain Eukaryota; kingdom Metazoa; phylum Chordata; class Aves; order Accipitriformes; family Accipitridae; genus Haliaeetus; species Haliaeetus leucocephalus. The sequence goes on from NW_010972648.1 coordinate 817,044, forward strand.
AGTTGATGCCTCTGAGAAGCTTCATGATGAAGCATGGTGTTTTATTTCAGATTTCACCCATCCTGCATCTTGGATATATTTTCAGATGTTGTGCAGTTACCGAGCTGACAGTTATGGAACCTCGCCAGGGACCCCGTTTCAGCAGGACATGTTTGAGCAGAAACAGTTTGCAGAACTTTATACACTTAAACTCCTGCCAAGGCAAACTCTTAGCCACTTGAGTTAGTTATAAATACCCAGTGGCGGTGGTTGGAAGTAGCCCACAGTGCATTTTATATTCTGAGCTGAATGTGAATGTCTTTGTGACTATATAGAGTAGTAAATAATTGAGTTTGATTAGGGAGAGGGACCTCATTATCCCCCCACCTGTGCCCAGCTGGTAGGGGAGGGTCGAAATGAAGCCATTAGCTGTCTCTCTTACTGGCATCTCAAAGAGCTCAAATACATCTGTGTCTTATTTTCTTTTCTGGCACAATCAGTCGAGCAAGCTAAGCAGGCATGACCGAATTTGGCAAGTTCCAAGGACTCTGGCAAAGTTACACAAGGAGAAGACGGAGGGCAGTCATTCTGGCTTCTAACTGCCCATTAGTCTAGAGAGTTATGTTTTTGGAAAATGTCTGTTGTGGAAAGCAGTACTTTGTCCAATGTCAAACACAGCATTCGCAAACAGCCCTCTTTGATGTCGAGTATGATTTGTCAGGAGGAGTCAGACAAAGCGCTGCATTCATGTAAATGCAGACTTCTTGAGATGATGAAGTAATACCTGAAAGACTCTGAGCAAAGGTAGCTTAAAGTAAGGCTGTACTATCATTAGGGCTTTTTCCCTTGGAAATTTTATTATCGCAACTTGACATACTCGATCTAATGGTGTTTCTAGGAGTTGTAGCTCAGCTGCCAGTTGGCACACAGATTAAATTTGGCATACAGTTCCTCTGCTCTGTAGCACCTTTTTCCTGTTTTGATATTATGTTTAAATTGCTTTGACTATTATATATGTGTTTTTCAAAGCAGCACCTCTGCTATACCTGATAGATTAAGGTTTGAAACATTTTTTAAATATCAGGCTTTCATAATACACTTACAAATTCAATTCAAAGCTTTGAAATGTGTTTTTTACTTAGATTACAGAAGCACTCCGCAAAAGGCCTGTTACCAGTTTTTACATGGGTGTAGGTAATTTACAGTATCTTTTAGAATGTTCATAAAATGCAAATTCAAGAGAGTTAATGTAGGTGCCAAAGTTCAGAAGGTAGGCTCCCAGGATAGTGAATAGGGAGGGGTAGGACCCCAAGAAAGGAGTCAGAGCAGGAAGCTGACTTGTTGGGTGTCTAATGATAGCTTATAGTAGTGTCAAAATATAGCCAATTAAACTCAAGAGCACAGAGTTATGCAAGGCTAACCTGAGATGAACAAAAGCAACATTATTTAGAGCTCAGAATAAAAATTGTGGCTGGCATAGTTATTCTGGTTCATATCACTGTGTACTTGTCTTAAAAATTACCCAGCTTAAGTTAAGTACATTGCGTCAACTGGGATTTTTAGTCTTAACTTGACTTTGTGCTGATCAGGTGGAAACTGTTCTTGGTCATTCGCAGACACTTTCAACCATGCCAACCATTTTTTGCAGCAAGCTTTAAGTGCCATAAATTTCACTTGAGTGTTAAAAAAATTGAAAATAAATTTTAAAAAATTGCTCCGGATTGGAAAGGTGGCTTTGGAAAAGTTTTTTTCTCATTCAGAACAGAAGCCTTTTGTCCTTTAAGTGTTGGGGTTTTATTTTGTTGCACAAACAGAGCCCATGGAGAGGACGCTGCCCGTTTCCACACTGCCTCTGAGCATCTTCCCCCCCCAGGCAACACCCCGGCGTCAGCCTGCCGAAGCTCTTGCCTCTTCTGTTGTTTTCTTTTTCCTCTTCTGAACCTTGCCACCCTGGCTCCAGCACTGAGGCTGTAAAAGAAGATGGAAAGCCAAGTTACCGCAGAATGATCACTATCATTAACATTCACGGGTGGTTCACTTATCATTCCTGACTGCACAGACATGGCAGCCGTTATGAAACGTCCACAGGTGTAGCACGATGATACATATTACATTGTGCCACAATGGATTTATGTATTCTGTAACAAAAGAAAAGTGTAATGAAAAAATACAGAAGGTAATCCTTTATTCCTCCACTGCACAATTTATCAGTAATGCCTGTGGATGATAAGTGCCAGGGATTTCCTTTGCTTGATTTAACCTTGTCACCCAGGTATGTTTTTGCAAAGTGACAGAAAATACAAGCTAAGGAATTTCTTTGGCTTCCAATTTGTAAGCAGCAGTTTTAATTGATTGAATAGCATCTTCTTGTCTGTCCCGTTTTCTAGTGTGTTGACTTAAAATAAAGGTATCACACGTTAGCAGAGTAAGCTAAAACGTGTAATTTATAATCGTAATTAAGGATATGCTGGAATTAGGTTGAGCGAGGACAGTCCGTGCACATTATCAATGCAGAGCATAACCGGGAAGCTGGCAAGGTGAGCTGGGGTGTGTATTTCTTCCAGAAGAGCCTCACTGTGCTATTTTCACATAAAGGCGGGTTGCAGCAGATTGATGATGTTTTAGGCGATCCAGTGCGGAGGGTGGCTCCAAGACTCCCTGCCTGTTTGACAGCGCTCCAGCACGCCGGGGATGGTGCAGGGCTTCTCCTCCTCTGCGGCGCAGGAGATGTGCTCTGACACACTGGCCTGACCCCAGTATGACGGCAGAATCTCTTTGGTCTGGGCTTAAATCTGCTCTCGGCGCAGATTTGTGGGTTTGCTGAGTGCTAAAATGTTGTTACTGAGGTTCTGCGCTGTATTGTTAGAGAAAAACAGCGCTGCACGCTTAGTGAGCCGGAGCAAAGGAAGGGGAGAATCACGCGTCTGAACTGGGACGGACGTTTCAGACCCTCTGGCTCTGTTCCAGAGCAAATATCCAAAAGTTTACAAATGCGGGGTGTGCTTTACATTTCACTGCTCTTGCCAAAGTCTCGCGTACTGGATAGCACACTAAATATAGTAAAACACAGAGCTTTTTCTTATTTTGCTTTGATCAGTAAAATAAACTTTTAAAGATTGTTCTGGGATGAGATCCAGCTTCTGAGGCAAAGAATGGCCATGGCTCAGGCATGAGTTAGTAATAGAGTGTCAGGAAAATTAGTCTGACAGTTCTCAGGCCAGCTGCTCAATAGGAAGAATCGACCAAGTCGGGATGGCCTGAAATGCGCGCAGGATCAACAGCAGCATGTGCTCTTTAGCAGCTGAAGTGTCAGGAATCAAAAGACAATCTTCTATTTTCAGGAGGTTCCAGATACGTGTTGGTATGAGCAGCCCCGAGCTGGGTCAGCCATGGTCGGTTGCTGTCGGTTGCTTCACGCCCAGCGGGAAGCAGGGCTGATCCAGGATGCAGCCTGGCTTTGTTTGTGGGAAAACACATTTGAAAAACATTTTGTACTGAAGGGGAAAGGAAAAAAAAAAAAAAAATTGTGACTGCAGTCCTGTTGGCCATAGAAGGTTTTGGAAGACTTTCCTCACCTTTGCTGTTGGGGTTTTTTCTGCAGTATTTTAATTTATTTTCCTGTATTTTGGTTGCAGTTCTCTGGAAACCTTCTTTCCATATTGCAGAGCATTATATGAATTACCTGAAGGCGCCAGATGTCTTTTGAATCGGTGTTCTGATGGTTGGGTCCAGTGTGCAAGGCTTTTCTTTAGCGCTTCATTGACAAACATTGTGTCATTTAAATAAAAGCACAAAGGTAGTTTCCTTTTTGTAATTATAGTATAATTGTAGAAGAGGTTTTTCACTTTAAAAAAACTACTGAATTTAGCTCAGCAGGTCAGTTCAGACTAGAGCTGTAATGACTTCAGGAAGGAAGGTGGACGACCGGGAAGCTGCTGAGCAAAGGCAAGATACTGTGCGGTGCTCGTGCATGTTGCAGGGCTCCGTAGCAGCTTAAGGGAAGGTTTGCTCATCAGTAAAGAGTTTAGGAAGGTCTCTGATTGCTGTATGGCATTAGTCAAACCCCCTGAATCCTTGGGCTGTACCGAGGATGGCAATCTCACCACTGCAGACATGGATGGTACTCCCTCATGTGGAGTAGTGGGCTCAGTTCTGCTCCTTCTGTATTAAACACATGGCAGAAATAAAGAGGGAAAAAGTGGATGCATGAAAAGGTTGGGAATATTTGAAGACGAGTAAGATAGAGTTATAAATAATAAATGGTCTAGAGAACATAAATTTGGGGCTTTTAGGCAGTTTCATTTTGCCAGGAACAAAGGGAATTGAGAATGAAATTCAGATGAGACTAACTCGCAACTGACGAGGAGGAAACGCCGTTTTATTCCGGTGACTTGTGGGACTGTCTGCCGTGGGGCGAGCTGCCCGAGGAGCTGGGGGATGCTCTGAAAACAGACCCATCTGATACCTTACTCACAGTGTGGCAGGAGTTTTTATTTTTTGTAATGCAAAACTGACCACCCGTTGTGGATTTCTTGACTGTCTCTTCAGCCTGTTCCAGCCACTCTTGGCAGATGATGTTGAGCTGAAAAGCTTAACTGGGGGTAAATAAGGTAGCTCTGTGCTGTGAGCAGGGTAAAAGGGGACAGCGTGTGCTTGCCATTCCGACAGGCACGAGAAGAGCGCGAGCGAGCTGCAGGACCGCAAGCCGGTGGCCAGTGCGTGCCCAGGCAGGGAGTTCGCTGGCCCCCTGGGTCTGCGCTGCAGCCAGTGGCCGGGAGGAGGTGTTACTGTGTGGTGAGGGCTTGGAGATGTCATTTAGTCATCTGGGCTGGGGATGCCACGTCTGTAGTGATCTGAACTCAAACTTGTATTCCCAGCGTTTGTGTCTTAAAGTGATGTGTAATATGGTCTTGTTTTTAATGATGTAATTGTGTTGCTTGGATTGCTTTTCACTGCCAGTTGCTTTCAAAAATATTCCAGCTGTGATATTCATATAGAGCTCTACTCCCTGATTAAAATTCCTAGTTGCCAGATACAAAGCTCCTCCTCCTGTCTAAATAGCGTTGCAAAACAGTTTTTTTCCATGCAGTGCAAATCTCTCCCTGTGGGTGCCTAGCAGCTCTCAAATTTCTGTGCCAACTGTCTGCAGTGACATCTACTGACATGAGCAGAGATTGACTGCAAGGTCTAAGGGGCAAAATTTGCTGATATATTAATCCAGTATCTCTTCTGTTATACTGTCATCTCCTCTGCTTCCCCAGTGATGCCACTTTCAGTATTTGCCTGGCGGTACCTTCCGTAACCACCCCCTGCTGTTTGCGGTGTTTCCCCAAATGTGGGCTCTCCAGCAGGCAATGGCCAGGACACGTACCCCGCTGTCGGAAACCTTTCTGGGAGATCTTGTGCCATGATGGTCACAAAAACGTGTCCAAAGAAAGCACGTTACTTACGTTTGAAATAATGCTATACATGAACAGTGCTGAAAAGCTGCTGTTATTTCTGAGTGTTGTTCTTCCACTTCTCCTTAATGATTTGTTACATCTGCCATCGGGACACGTATGAAAATGACATTGCAAACTGTTTCTCTTGTATGCACTGTGAAACGCCTAGCAGATACTTAATAATGAGTAGCTGAGGAGCTCCACAGGTACATTTGCTCATTTTTCTTTTTTAATGATGAACACAAATTGATCAAAAATAAAGATAAATTAGGAAAATCCTTACACACCTTGAATCTCAATCCATTTTTGTCTCTGCCTAAGGGAGTTTGCTCAGTTTCTCCTTTTAACTTACTTTTACAGCACAACTTTGTTAATTGTTGTGCCTAACAAGTCCTTTGCTTGAAACTAAGGAAAATTGCAGTGAGCTGCCTGATGATGATTATTTTGTAAAAATGCATGTGCATCTGTCTTGCAGAAATGCTGCTCATGGATTCTCACTTATTCAGGTGGACAGTATGAAGGTCACCATGAAGGATATCTTACAAAAGGCCTTAAAGAGAAGGAAGGGATCACAGAGAGGCTCAGGTGGGTTATTTATCGTATTTTCTGAAGGGTAGGGTGTTTTTCCATGAGCATATTTTGTATCTCTTTTTAACTTGTGAAAGATGCTCAATTTTTTTTCAGTGGGTATTGTGATTTTCAGCACCACTCAAAAGCAATTCTGTGCACAGGTTTGTGTTGTAGATACTGGCAAAAAGCAGACAGTGGAGGAGCTGCATAATGTTTGCTGCAGAGCAGTATATCCATAACTGCAAATATTTATTTATGATAACAAAGCCATTTGCATTCAAGTCCAGCTAGTGGTAATTTGAGATGATGGGTGGAAGTACAGTAAGACCAGTCCTTGCTAGAATTTGTACACTTTTAATTTATGCAAGAAAATGATGCTTAGTATGATTTTAAATAATTTAAAGGATTCATCGTTACTTGTAGTGAAAAAGAAAAATTTACTTTCTGCAAAGTTGTCAAAATAGTACTTTTATAGTTAAGACATATCAATGCTTAAAAAAAGGAAATTTATAGTACTTGCATTTATATTTTAGAGTAATGCTTTTCCAGGGTGTAAATGTGCATTCACATATACGTTAGTATATATATTTCAAAAGTATAAGGCTGAGAGATCTTTCCAGCAACAAGGAAATAATTACTGTGAGAAATTGCACCGAGTCTTGTCACGCAACAAAGGAACTTTAATATAAACCTATCTATATACTAGGTAAAGATAAGGATCTTGTCTTTGTAAATGAATGAAACCTCCTTATATACCCTTAGTTTTAACTATGGGAAAAGAAAATAAACCCTGTTCTCTTTAGAAAAAGTAGTTCAGTGCAGTTTTTAAACGAGTGTATAATCTGTCATGGATTTAATTAGCTATCTTCAGATGAGAGCTGAAGTTTTAATAAAAGTTAGAAGAGATAACACAGTGAAGGACACGGATGAGCTGTCTCAAGGCCATATTCCAAGGGAACGATAAGAGCTGTAAAAAATGGCAGAGGAGAGCAATTGAATGAAGCAATGAAAATCTGATTCTCGTAAAAAAAAAAAAAAAAAAAAAAAAAAAGGGGGGGGGGGGGGGGGGGGAGAGAGATGCTGGTAGGGGTGGTTGTAGATGAGACCCGCCAGCGTCTGCAGCAATTTGGCCGCTGGCCAGGAGTCATTGTTCACCCTCGGCTGTGGCGGCTCGGTCCAGATGTGCCAACTGCACGTTTCGGCTTTTGCCAGCTGACTGCGCCGTTTGATAACCAGCTCTCTGGATGCCCATCACTGGCCGCAGAGATAGAATTAAATGATGATGATCTTCCCACAAGTTGGGAGAGGAAACAATGCATATAAATCTTGATTTCATCTCAGCGTGAGAAGTCTTTATCCATCATCACTCATAATGAACAAGTCGTTAGCTGCGATGAATGGTGTTCTGTTTTTTTCAAACACCTCTTTTGTTCACTTTTTGGGTGACTTTTATTTATTTCCTGGGGTCAGATTTCTCTTCCCTGAAGGGAGGTGGCTAAAGGATTCACTTAGCTCAGTCTTTAAACTACCTTCCTCCTTCAAGTAGCAGATGTTTCACTCTTGGTCCATTTGAAATTTGGTTTTGCTTTTATTTTGTTAATTTTGCTTAGTAGTTTAGGAATGGAATGGACCTGTCTTTTATTCCTTCAGCCAATACATTCATTTCTACTGTCTTGTCACTTCTGCTCAGAAACCTTTGTAGTAACGGTATATAAGCATGTATTATTTGGGGTTTTTCCAATTGTATAATAAACCATTTCAATTTACTTTTTATAAATTATCCATGTGACATCTCACCTCTTTTGAGATATGACCATCATCCCTGCTGTGGATATAATCGCAGTAGAAGTCACGACTAAAAACCTTTTGGTTACTTATAAGTATGTTTACTTTTGAACATGTAATTGGATTTCTTGAAATAGTTGGTGTTGCTTGCAGATTTCAGTTGTGTACAGATATGTCCAGAATTAGGACCTGCAGTTGTAAGCTTCATGAATTGGAGTCACTGCGAGAAGAGTGATCCCTCTAGGGAAAGGTTTCTGCTTGAATTCCCATTTTACTGAATTTCATAAATGAAATACTTTTTTTTGTTTTATTTTTTAAATGTTGGTGAGCAGTCATAATGCATTATTGAAATTGTCATGTAATAGTGTCACATGGGTGAGGAGACTTCTCAGATTAGGTATTTATGTCTTAAATTGGTAAACCACAAATTAAACTTTTTTAATGAAAATTATCTTCCCTTATTCAAAACTTCCCTTATTCCCAGTTACTTCCCTTATCCAAAACCGTGATTCATCAGTCAGCACACTTTGGGGGGCTAGGTAGTGGAGTTTTGGAGGGTCTTGCCTGTCATCTTTAAAACAGCAGAAATTGCAGCTGTCTGCACAGAGGGATCCTCTTGCTTGCGCTGCCCTCTGCATCCAAAACAAGCCTTTCACAGTCCCTTCTGCTGCCATCAGCAGAGCCGGGTGGAAACGCTGCCTGGGCTAAAGGACAGGCTCAGGATGCCATTGCAGGAGGCATGGATAGACTGGAGCCGGGGCAGGAAAGGATTTTGTCATCATTCTTCATCTACCACCAGATTCTTCATATTTGGAGTGGATATGCCCCTTACTTTCACCGGGAGATGCACAGATAAATGGAATTTAAGATCAGACTATTAGCACAGTGCGGTCCTGTGCCATTGTACTTCAAGTCATTATTAAGCAGTGGATTAGGATGTCAAAGTTCTGAATAAAAGATAAGACATAATTTAAGAAAAGCATTTCTTCTCATTCAGCAATGCTTCCTTTTAAGTTGATTGTTCTGATTTTTAAAAAGTACTAACCAAAAATAGACTTAACATGTTTATTTAAAGCTTTTGTAATAGTTTAATGAAACTGAAATGCCTATGAACTTTTCTGCACATTTTCAGTATGCCTCCAGACCAGTCTTCACAGGACAAACAAGTTCATTATGTTTACGGCTTATGCTCTTTCCAAGTACTTGTATAAGAAATTGCTTTCTGACCTATTTTCACCACTGACTTACATGACATTTTTTCAAATTGGTCCTGTGTTTGTAGGAAAATGCAAATCTTGGTTGGCTTTTTTGGGTGAGGAAGAAATTGAAGAATTTTTGTTGTGTAGTCAGGAAGGAGATGTTCCAGCATGACCACGGCTAAAACACTAGACTAGCTTTCTCTGGTTTATTCAGCCAGTAGTCTGCAGCTTACAAGTAGGTTTTTCAACAAGCTATTGAGTCGCAAGTTCCTGAAAATCCATACGCGTCTGTCACCTCTGTGAGGTGATGACCTTCTGAGCTTCTCTATTTTTGATTTTTGTTTAAAAGTGCCATTACCATTCTTGCAGCTACCAGCCCTTGCCTACCTCCTGGAGCACAAGGCTGTTAATGACAGAAAGTTTCTTTTGACGAAGAGTCGCGCGGAGCCCAGGTTTCCCCACATTCTGTTTCAGCACGTGCACCGGCATTCGCATAGCTGTAGTGTGAACTACATTTGTAAAAAATGCCAATGTGTTTATTTCAAAATCCCTTTTGTTGAAAAGACGAAAGCCAAATAAAGACTTTTGACTGTAATTTAACTTCAAGCCAAAGATTATTTATTGCAGGAAGATACCGGTCAGTAGAAGGAGATAGAAGTGGGGTATAACCTTTGTTTCATAGAAAGTGGCAGGAAAAAAATGGAAGCAATATTCTGATTGCACCTAGCTCTATTTAGATATTATGTTAGATAAAATTATTGCAAACTATTCAAACTATTCCACGTTCCTTGCAGTTTTCCTTTCTTAGTGTCCCAAGGCTTTTGCCTTAGATGTATGAACTCTGACCTTTTTTAAATAATAATTTTTGAGTCAATCAACAGGAAATGCAGGTGGTAAAATAACCTGTATGTGTTATAGCTGAGAAAACTGCAGCCCTTAAGTCGTTTCACAGAGGACATGATTGTACTGAAGCTGTGCTTTGGGAGCCTGGTGACCTGTCCCACAACAGGCAGCAGCAGGGGGTTAATGGGAATACTGTATCATCTCTTGCCATGTGCCCAAATAACCAACTGGAAGAAGTATGTGGCAATGGCTGCAAGTTAGGGAAAAGCCTGTAACATCCAGTCAGTGCTACATACTGGAGAAGATAAATCTGCAGAGGAAATTGTTGAGGCAGATGTTTAATTAGTTGGAGTCAGGCTGGATAAATCAGGATAGGAACTGTCTATGCAGATATGCTGGTGTGCCTGCCTTTTCTCTGGGCTGGTTTCATTGTCTTTAAAAACTAACTGTTCTTTTTGCTTAGGAAAGAAACAGCAAAAACAGTCATACAACCTCTCTGTTATTGTAATGGATTCCCTTGTGTACACTCATAAAATAGAAAATGTAATTGATGTTTTCTTATGGTAATGAAAAATAACTAAGTAGAATACTTTATCATCAATTTGTTTAACCTGTTGCGTGCTCAGCAGCATGTATTGCCCATGCATATTTTACGTGAGAGCTGGAAATGAAACACTCTTGGTTGTGGAATGAGCTCCCAGAGGAGGCTGGTCTAATCCAGTGATGGACCACCTTGAGGAAGGTTCGGTGATGCCTCTCACGCAAGAGAGTTTTCTCAAAATAGCCACAATGGGAGAGAAAGAGGCTATGGATGGGGAGTTACCCTAACCACAGCGGGCTGCAGCAGTGGGGGCAGAAAAGCTGACGGCTCCCTTCAGTGCTGCAGAGACCTTGCTGTGCACATCACGTTGGCCTGGGCAGTGCTGAGATGCTGGGATAAAGGTCCTGTGGAGAACCCCAATATCCACAGATAGTTTAAGGACTGCTTTGTATAACCTTGCCATGTCTAGATCTCTTTGAGAATGTTTTTGAACATTGTGAGCACTCCAGCAGCTGATAGTTTAAATATAAAATTGGTCTGCAGTGTGGCAGATCTACAGAAAGGGAATCACATACTTGAAATCATGAGCATAAGAACTTCTCGTTCTTCCTGAATTTATCAGTGAAAATGTCAGATATGGTGCTGTCTGGATTTTGGACAGATACAATAATGGAGTCTTGAAAAGCCTTTTTAGAAGGGGAGATTTGGGTGGTTTAGTACTTGGTATAATTCTGCTCCCTAGAAATCAGTAAGAGTCTTAATATTAACTTCTAAAAAAGGTAGATATTAGGCATGCTTTTAAAATCCCACCCTCATGCTTTGCAGAGAGTTTTGTAGGTCGCACAGATCATGTTGCATAACTGTAAAATACCATTAGCAATATAACTTGATTTGCTTTACTGCTAAATGATTTTCCTACACAATCAATCTGGTGTCTATTTCTGCTGGTCTTACTTTTACCAATACTTACGTGTTACCCAGTTAGCCTAGGAATTTAGGTTATGGTAGATGTACATTTTAAATGCTACTTTTTAGGAAGGCACTCAGTTGGACCAAGGAAAGCAGTTTTTCCAAGATGAAATGCAGAGACCCTTATGTTCAGATACCACAGCACAGCTAAGACTGGGTCTGACAGCATCCCACTATGTGCAGTAGGCAAGTAGATCTTATCAGGCTTTTTATATCTGCACTAAAGCCTGCATTCAATATTTTCTATAAAATATGTTTGCGTGGCTTACAATTTTAAGAACATAAGAAAGATGATGACTTCATTCTTGATACTTTGTGTATCTTGATGCCATGGTGATTCTCAAATTAAATATGTGCAGGAACTATATGTACACTTGAAAGTTGTCTTCCTTGCCTTTGAGCTGTCTCATTCCTTTTGCTCTTCAACAAATATATTCTCTGGGATGCCAGTTGCCTTCTCCTCCAGAGCTTGACTGAATGGACTATAAATACTAATGTAAGGTAAACAAGAATGCAGAGAGAATGTGTACAGAGGCTTTGTTTTCAAACAAATTAAGCATTGATGTCAGTATATAAAAACTGAATGTTCCTAGGAGGAAATGAGAGACAAAACTAAACAATGTAAAATGCTGAAATGTTAGAATAATCCTGCCTGTTTCTGGTCCATGTCAGCGCCTCTTCATTTGAAATTTCTTGTGAAGAGAGAAGCCTTGTCTGATTAATCTTGTCTGATTTTAAGTAGAAATTCTTTGCAGGGTGAACATGCTACTGATTATTATTTAATAGCTGCTTCAAACTGCAAACATCCCTGAACCAGAAATGCTCAATCCTTTTAAGAACAAAATGCTATACGAGTTTAATTGTTATAAACAATACCTTCTGCCAACATTTCACAGACATGACCTGTATTTTCCGTAGGTTAGGGTGAGAGTTATTAACTTAGTATTCTGTTCAGTTTGGAGAAAGACTAATACTTTTTCTATAAATGAAAACAGCTGCTTTACAATAACATTCAAGTCCCTAACAGCTGTCAACTAGTGCTTTTTGCATTCTTTAAAATGTGCAAAGTGACCGAAAATAGTCTAAAATAATCTTACTAGTCTGGATAAGTGTATTATCTCACTGCCACAGGAAGTTGAATAAGGAAAGAGAAAAATTCAAGAAACAGGGATAGGACATAAAAATAAAAGCCTCCATATCGTATTTTAGTCTCTACAACAGAACCAGAGGAATTATAGCTGCAAAGGCCAGTTAAAATAATCCATTCCATCACCCAGTAACTCGGAGCTGTGGCAAGCAGCACAACTTATTACAAAACTGGGTTCTGTAGTGGTTTATTATTCCTGTATTTCAGATTTGTTCACACAGAGCTGTTAAGTTATCCTTCAGAACTTCAGGAACAGAAGCTCAAAATAAAGAGTGCTGCTGCAAGCATGAGGCTCATCTTCCATTCAGAAAGCAACTAGGGAAAAAAGATCTGAGTTTTGTTTGAAAATTCACTTTCTAACATATCAGTCTAAGCACCACTTTTAATGTCAGATTTCATGTCTTAAACATGCTTCTGAAACTGTTTATAAACACATTTTATTCAAAACTTAGACGGGAGATAAGCAAAAACTGCAATACAAAGATACTATTTCTGTGAAAAACCACTTATTGTCAAGCACCCCGCCAGGCCCCAGGGAAATCGTGCAGATGCCGTAACGCTGAAGGTTTTCGTTTAAACCTGTCCCACGATTTTTCTATTTCTGGAGTATGTCGGCAGTTATGCTTCTAAATACTTGGCATTGATGCTGTGGTGCTGTATTCGATTTGTCTTGTTCCTGCCTCCTGCAGATGCTAAGGAGAGCTGGCGTTCCCAAAGTGCCGGGAAGGGGCACGACGTCTCCGTGTCCCCGTGGCCGGAGAAAGGGAGGAGGAATGCGGGTCGGGCTGGCAGCGCGGGAGCGCAGCGGTGGCTACAGGCAGGGCAGGCTGGCAGTGAAGAGGCAGGACGGGAGCCGATTATAATGTGCAGATTTGCTCCCTCCGTGGAGCAGGTCGTCTTCAGTTGTGAAGGCAAATATATTTCTGTGGGGTCCTCAGCAAATCCGGTATCTAGAGCGAGGGCCCAGGGTCGCTGTTGCATGGGCAGAATGGCTCTCCTGAAACTACGCCTTAGATTTCAAACGTGGAATCTGCTTCCTGTTGTGCACACTTCCATTTTAATTTCTAAATTGTTGAAAGTTAGGTCTTTAAAGAAATGTAACACTGCAACTTTTAAAAACATCCCTAATAATCCCCAGAACAGAATATAACTCTTGTAAGTTCCTAAATAGATTAAACTCCTTGGACTCTTACGTGTTGGTTGCCTTGAGATGACTGTCGGCATTAATGAAAATTTTCCTTGTTGTTGTCCGTCAATAAATGCTTTCCTTTCATCAGAAGATTAAGACCCTGATGCCTGGCTGCTGGGAGTTCCCAAGGGACCTTGCTGTGAGCCCGTGCTCTCGGCAGGAGCGGAGTCGGCTGGGGAGCCCATCTCTGGCCCCCCCGCAGGACCCTGCCCGGCTCAGGGCAGGCTGTCCCTGGCCCCCCCAGGCACCCGGAGCTGCAGCTGCCCTTTGGAGCAGGGCTGGTGGGTCTCCTTTCCAAGGGGGTGCTTGCATGCGGCAGGAAAAAACAAACTATAGGGAAAAGTGCTAATTCTGAGCATCTTCTGAATGGTGCCTGCTCTCCCAGTTCACGGTGGGGGTTATCGGGGTGTTGGAAAGCACGGGAGAGGAGGAACTAATGGGCTGTAGGTGTTAAGGCCAGGAAAGAACCATTAAAGTCCTTCCTGATGCTGGCCGGCCCGCTGCACCGCTGGCTGGCCCTGCGGTGTTGGCGTTGGGGCTGGCGCGGCTAGAAACGGAGAATCCTGTTCCTTGGCTGCTCTTGCTGCTGGAGGAACTGCAGGTCTTGCTTGAGTTTTGCTTTCTCATCCCCATCTTGCAGGCAGGGGAATAGGACAAAAAGAAATGGCTGGAAAGGGGTGTGGTGTGTATTTTTATTGCTTATATATTTATTTATATATTTTTTTTAAAAAGGAGAATTGGGAGGATAAACTATGTAAAACCACAGCTCTGTGATTAAGGCATTTTTAAGAGATGAAGTGCAATTAGAATAACTGTCATTAAAGTTTGATAGTGTCGTTGAATGATGGTAACTGAGGAGTTTAAATTTAAAAGTAAGTATGTTAGAGTAGGCGATGCATATGTTTGCTCTGACTCTTTAAGAGACGGAAGCCCCAGCATCTGTGACAGTGAAAAGCCAATTAATTTGTATTTCCTTGTGTTTACATGCATGCTTTTCTGCTTAATGGTAGTTTTGAGTTTCTTTGGCTTTCAGTGCTTTGTTTTGGATAATTATAGCATCCCCGCAGAGTCTTCTGCCCCCAGTTATGAATGGCTTTACCTGGAAATACTTCAGAAATCCTGGTTTTCCTTGCATTAAGCTGTTTATATTAGCAGGATTTAAATTAAAAAGAACATCAGTATTTGCAGATCCTTGGTCAAGACTCTCCTGCTTGCTTGCCCCCCTTTCACCAAAGAGGCAACACAGTAAAAAAGGTATAAGTGTAAATGTGTAGCCCCAGTTTTCCCAGCTTTCTCCTTGTTTGGCGGTCCCATGCAGTGGTAAGGAGCTGGCTGTCCGGTCCTGCGGCTGCTCCTCAGAGGGGCTTGCTGATGCCGGGTTGTGGCTTTCCTTGGCCCTCCTGCTCAGCACCCTCTGCCCCCACGTTCCCAGAGCTGTGTTTGGGTCAGATGCTCGCTTGCTCTCTGCTGTGATGTGTGTTAGGGAAAGAGGAAGGATTGCCTGCTTGTTATTTTCATAGCAGATTTTCCTCAGCAGGATTGGTGTTGTGCAGGGTGAGACCCTCTGTGCTGGAGAGGGTGTGATAGAGGCTGCTTGAAATGATTTCCTTCTGCCTACAAACTCCATCTCTGTTTTGCAGCAGTAATAATTTATTTCAGCAAGCCCTTTCTCACCAGCCTGCTGATGCTGAGCAGACACTGACGTGACGGGGGGACGGGGATGTTGGTGTACGTGGAACAGCTCATCAGGGAAAAAAGTTTGTGAATAGTTTGTCAGAATAGAAATAGCTCGTTAGTCCTGTGCGTTTGGGCTGATGGGATTCTGGACATCAGCCCGAATGGTTGGGAAAATTTTTCATGCCTGGCCTCTGAAATGAAAGTGAAATATTGAACTGAGTCTATTTTAGAGCTGTTGGTATTGGAATCATACCTTTATTGGTTCTTCTGGATTGGTAATAAAGCTGTAATTTATGTGACATTTTAAATTCTGCAGTTCAGTGTTTGGATGATAGAGACTTTTTTGTTTACTTTATCCACTCTCATGAAGGAAGGCACTGCTGATACACTGGGTACATTCATGGGACCATCTCCTTCCTGCTAGTTTTTTGTGAAGCCTGTAATGGACCCGTCCGGGTGGTTGTATTGCCCCTTGCTGCAATACTATTACTTATAGATCTTATTAGATACTTATAGAAAGCACCTTTCCCACTTCATAATCCAAGTCAGTAAGACAGAGACCTCAAGGTGATCTGCATCACAAATAACCATCTGAGCTTGGATCGCAGGATGTTCACACTGGTGCCGTCTTTTAGGTAGCAGGCTGTGGAGGGGACGTAGGGTGTGTTAGCTGTAGTGTGTACTGCCCTGCCAGTAACCTGTACAGCTGCTTGCCCTGACATTGTCCCTTAAATTTGTGATTAAAAAAAAAAAAAAAAAAAATCTGTATATTGTATTTCTGCTATAGGTACCTTACGTTCTAGATCAAACATGATGATTTCTTTCTCCTTTCAGCTTTATTTAGAGCTGTATATTGCTAATGCAAAAAGAATGAAAGTCTATAGTAGCAATTAAATAAAGCAGTTCTGTTAATATTTTGCAAAGGCTGGTTTGCTGCTAGTTATGCTGCATGTTTTCTATTCTACAAAAAAGCAATGCATAAATGAAGTGTTTGTTTCTTTTTAAGGGGCTTTTGACTAAATTCTTTAATTTCACTGGCTGTCAAGGTAGTGTTAAGTAAAATGGGTTTGAACTGCTGTAGTTTTTGTGTACTGGACTAGATGTCAGAAACCTTTGCCATCACTGGAAATTCTGTCACTCTGGATTTACTATCTGTTTCCCACAGCTGAATTCTTAAGCAGTGTGATTTAACACCTTGGCTCTCCATCAGCCGGTCCTGGCATTTATTTGAATGCATTACACCACTGGTTTCCATAAACTATTTTACAATTGTTTCATATAAATGACTGTTTATTTCTACAAAAACCATCTGTATTTCTGCGGAGAGCAGCAGATAACTGTATGTAAAATTCAGTAATGTCACAACAGTGCAAGTTAAGAAAAAACAGATTGGACTAAAAAAAAAGTCTCATGCTTGGGCGTAATGTTAAAAGTTTGTTTTCACTATTTAAATATCTTTATTTATTAACCAGTATTTGCATTTGTAATGATAAAATCTTTATTCCACTTCAGAGGTGTTGAGGGGCTTTGGGGATTTTTAACGGATAAACAGATTTAAGATGTCCTCATAGTAGTAGGATTTGAGATGTAAACATTCTGGCTTTACAGCTATTTCCTCTCAAACTGTTTACATATTTTCTGTTGTTTTATTGTCATTGCCAAGCACACAATGGAATCCTTGCCCCTTCTGTCATGTTCTAAGAAAAATCCTACAGAAGGAGGCCTGAGACCTCTCTCTGTTCCCAGTTTCTGTGCTCTCCGCAGCGTTATCGATCCCTCTCCCTCTTCAGTCCTCTTTTGTTTATAGTCCTTGCCCAGTATTCATCTTCTAGCCCAGGGTCAGTGTCCGGCATTGATGGGAAAGCTGGTCTTCATCCGTGCCTCTCCAGAGGCAGACTGCGCCCCGGGGAGGACCTCCCGGAGGACGCTGCGATGCCTCGGTTCGTGTACTCCCAGCCAGCACCCAAGGAGCATCCACATGGAGCTATTTTAATTCTTCCATATGCTGCCCATGTGCTGGCAGAGGGAAAGCTGGAATCCAGTAGTCTTACACTTAGCGCGACTGATACTTTCTGACAGACTATTTGAAATGATAGAAATACATAAACCTCCTCTTTTTTATGACCTTGTAATAGCTGCAACATATTTCCAGCAAATATTTTCTATAGCAATAATAAAAAAGTGATAACAAAAAAATAAATATAAATATAGTTTAAACTCAAAAGAAATCACACTTTCAAAACCTAGGGTTGGAGCAGTGAAGCCATAAATCATGTATCCTTGTGAAAGGAGAAACCTGAAATAGGAAAGTACCCCAGACATCAACATTAAATGTTTATCAACTGTTTTCTTTTGACTACTTTCCTGTCTTAGTTCTGTATGTGGACAGAGCCTGAAACATAGCTCATGTTCACTTCTGCTTATTTACTGTCTTTCTGGCATCTACTGCCTTGGCTATTAGGCGATGACTGCCTAACTGCCTGTACATTTCTGATTTTTCACATGTTATTTTAGAATTACAGCCGTATGCGCAGGAGCACTCATGCCGGCGGCGCCTCCAGGTTAGCGCGAGTTGGTGTGACGCATCCTCGGTCGGCGCACCGCACCGTCCCCATGCAGCGATGCCGGCTCTTGTGCGAGCGCAGCCCAGGCCGTGTGGGAGAGGCGGGCGAGGGAGCGCGATGGGGCTGGCTGTACAGAGACGGGGAAATCCTCCTACAGCACTGTACAAACTTCGGCAATTGTTTTGGGTGACGGGCCAAAATAGGACATCCTTCACCACCATGGACGTGCAGGCTGTCTCATAGCTCTTGGCATAGCATTTGCTGGCTCACCGGGGACAGGTCTTCATCTGCTGCAAAACCAGACGAGTTTTACAGTTCTGCTGAAGTACGGTGGGGTGCGTACCCCTTTCTGCTGCAGGCCTCAGCAGGTCTGGCGTTTGGAGGCTGACGATGTTCTTGTGCCAGAGCATTTTGTAGAGAGTTGTCAGAGGACCTGTGCTAGGAGAGTGAGCTTTAAAACTAATCTGCAAACAGTAACCAAGCACCACGAGCAGACCGTAGTCACCAAGACATTTGGTAGAGGTCAGATAACGAAGATGCTGTACTGTTAAACATGATGTATAATAATATGTTGCTCGTATCTGCTGCTCTCTTGGGTGTGGATGGTGGCAAGTGTTTGTTGAAGGAGTTCAAGGAGAGGCCAGTATACCTTGGCATCCTTACCAGGCAAACTGCAAAATTGTAAAATGAAATTGTAGCAAAGAGCAGAATTAATAGATGACATGCGGACAAATGCAATATACTGAGGAGAAAAATCGGCATAATTTTTTAGAGCAGGTTGTGCCTCAGAAACCGGTGAGCAGTCTTTGAGGAAGTCAGAGACCATCTGAATAAGGATGATGTGTTTTATATAGCATGCTTAGATTTCCAAAAAAGATTTGACAAAGGCTCATAGAGCAATTAAGCTGTCACAGGATGAGAAGGAGGATCCTCACATGGATTAATAATTGATTAAAAGACAGGAAACAAAGAATAGGAATAATGGCCCTCCATTATTAGTAACTAGGTTACTGGTGGAGTTCCACTGGAACTGGTAGAACCTGCATTGTTCCGTTAATGTGGGGCATGGAAAAGGATGTGAATGCTGATGTGACAAAATGTGCTGTTGATACAAAAGAAGTAAGAATAGTGCAAATAAAAGCTGTCTGTGAAGCACTGCAGAGGTATCTCACAATGCTGAGTGACGGGACAATAAAATGAGAGAGGGAATTCAGTGTCAATGAGTGCAAAATAATATACATGGTGGAAAGCAGCCGTAACTGTATGTATACAATGATGGGCTCTAATTACCTTCCATCAGTCAAGAAAAGTATCCTGGAGTCATCATGGGTAGTTCTCTGAACACTTCAGCTCAGTGCTTAGGAGCAGTCAGAAAGACAAATTGAACATCAGAATTTGGGAAAGGAGTAAAGAACAAACCAGAAAGCATTACTATGCCAGTTCATAAATCATTATGTGCCTGCATCTTAATTGTTATATTTTATCTCAAAAAGGGTAATACAGAAGTAAAAAGATACAGAAATGGATGAGTGCAAAAATGGGTCAGACATGTGAAATGAAGAGGAGATGCTAAGGAGAGAAGATCTTTTCTAGTTTGGAAAAGACATGACTGGGTACAAGAGAAGTCTATGAAGTGCATGTGGTGGAGGGTTTTATCACGGTTGTTCAGAAGACAAGAACTGCATGCTCCGAAAGCAGTAGCTTGGCAATGGCTTTTTGAAACAAAAGGGAATTCTTTTTCTCATACAGTGCAATAAATTCTGGAGGTCAGTGTTATGGAAATCAGAAATTCAAAAGTGTTTTGAACGAATGCATGGACCATAAAGGGAGCAGAAACAGCTGACAAAGAGCATAGCTGGAAGTGGGACTTTTGTGAGAATTATAGGAGCTCTTGAGAGGGAGGTAAAGATAAGGGATAAATAGGACGTAGCAATGTGTTTTGTTGCAGAGACTAACACTGTAAAATATAGGTTCAGTTTTAAACTATTTGGGGTTTCTTGTTTATACGAGTCCTTTTAGTTTAGGTCTGACAACTTCACAAACATTAAATACTGAGGTAAGTCTTTCTATAATCCTTATTTTACCCTATTAACTAGTTTGGAGATGGAGATGGGTTTTGTTTGGGGTTTTGTTTAAAGCCTCATTCTCTTTTTAAGTGTTAGTGTTTGTTTATTGTGCAGATTCAACCCCTGACCGTGGTATTCTTCATTGCTATTGAAAGTTAATGGGGGAAAAATTGCATTCCAAACATTTGAACCTGTAGTAGCCATGGCTGAACTTAGTTGATCTCTGGTGATCGGTTCAATTTAGTTACGATTTTTAGCCATTAGGCTGGGGCTGAATGATGGTGATTTGGTTGAGGCCAAATGTCTGTAGAAAATTGGCTGTTTGATAAGAGCCCTGTTATCAGAGGGGGATACTTTCTCATTTACATTTAGATGAGTATTGATTATTTATTTACTCAGAGAAGTGAGATTCGTTCCCAATCTTATCTCTCTCGTCTCTGCTTGTCAGCAGAAAGAGAGATAGAGCTCCTGACATCAGCCCAAGATAACAGCACTTTGTAGTGAAGATAAAAGTTGGAATGGGCCTTTTTCTAGTCTTGACTGAAGGGATAAGTTTTAAAAATTAGAACTGATGGGTCATGCTTTCAAAACCCCATTCTGAAGGCTTTGCAGCTTAAATGGCAACAGAATTGGTTTGTTGTTATGCGGATGGCCATTCGCCTTTTGTAAGAGAGCTGCTTAATTTGATTATGCGGTGGGATCCTTCCTGGGGCACCTTTGTATTGTGCCCTAGGAAAGCTGTGGCTGTAGTACTGGGGGTTGTTTCCTTGTTCGTTTTTAATTCCTGATAAACCTTCCTCTGTTTAAAGGCGTATCTTGAAATAATGAAGTACAGTGGATATCTGTAGGCAGAAGCCACGGTGTGGACGGTTAAATGGGGATTTCAGCGGGAGGGAGGTGTGTTACGGAGGATCAGCTCCGCAGGCTTCAGGGATGGGGAGCGTGGCCCTGGGAGCGAGCAGCTCTGTCTGTCTGTCGAAGCCAGCCCCATTCCTCCACAGCTGCTGGTCTGTCGGTACACAGAATGAGTCTAGAAGAGAAAAACTGCTGTTGCTGGTCGTATTTGCAGTACGTGGCTTAGGCACCCGCTCCTGCGTGTGGGACGCTTTGCCAGTGGCGCGGCCCAAGAACGGAGAAGACCTAATGCCGCAGGCCACCAGATCTGATGGAGGAGGGGCCCAGAGAGAGCTCTCAGGCTCTCCTGGGCGGCCTCTGGGGCCCCAAACAAACCTCTGCTGTTTTTTGAACAAAAAGAGTTTGCTTGAAGGTATAGCCACTTCTCTTTCACCATTTTGTGGCTCGTTTCAGGCTGCTGCCTTGGTTCCCTCCTTCCTCTCCAGACACAAGAATGCTTGTTTCTCCAGCCCTGCTTGCTTTAACCCAGCAACAGTTTCTCTCTCTCCAAGTATTTGTGACGAAATTCCAGAACTAGAAGAGGGGTTCACATTCATTAGCTTTGTCTTCTGGATATTTTGCCCTGGTAACTTGAATTTTAACGTACTCGCTCCCAGTTCGGTGGTGGAACATAATACACATGATTTACTCTCCCCCCTTGCTCCAGCAAGCAGCGTTGTGTGAGAGCCCGGGGCTGCAGCCCCAGCCCGATGCCGCTGGATGCAGGACGTGCTGGAGCAGCCGTCCCTGCCGTCAGCGGGAGAGCTCTGCTTGGGTCGCGGGCCAGCATTGTCCGTGCCAGGATTTTAAAGGTTTGTTTTACAACTGCGAGGAGCATTTGCATCAGATTACAGAAATCCATAAAATACAGCTTTGGTATTACCACTTGAAATTTTGTTGAAATTCCCAGAGCAGTATTCTGTTCGGAGGCCATTAAATTACCTAATATTTCTACTACAATGACATCATTTGAACTTGCAGGAGAAGTCTGGCAGTAAAACTCCTCCACAGAATCAGCCTAACTTTTTTCATCTGTTGTGAAGTAGAGGTCATGTAAATGTGTACAGATATTTAAAATACATCATTTAAGAGTACATACTCTCTAAAAATCCTTTTACACTTTTTTATTAATTTCTTAGTATTTTCTTTTTAAAGGTGGCCTTGGTTTCTGATCTGTAGCTCTATCTCATTGCTTTATTAATACAGTCTTGACACAAACTGGATAAAATAATTTACCTGATCACAGAACTCTCAAGTTGCTCCAGATAAAAATCATCCTTTGACATTGGCATGGTGGTGTTGAGGGTTGTGATCATCAATGGCTCTCCGCAGGATGGCGGGAAGCTTGTTCAGCAGCATGAGGATTGTTTCTGAGGTGGGCGATGCTGTTCTTTTGAGTGGATCCAGCTGGTGGAACTGGATCCACGCAGAGGGATGGTAAACCGCTGCCAAGCTCCTGCTTTTAACCTTGTCCCCTTGTCATCATGTGCACATGATTCTCTGATAAGTTTAAGGCTTTGGTAGCGTTGACATCTGTCCTTTTGCCCCATCCCACTGTCTCAGAAACCCAGCGGCGCGTCCATCTCTCTGCGCTGGAGAGAGCGCAGCGCGTGGTTCAGTGCCAGTCCCCTGCAGCAGCTCTCGCGCAGCACTGAGCGAATGAAAGAAAATTGTACAAATAGAAATGATTTGGTGGATAGGTGAAGGTATAATACTTAAAAGTGCATTTTATGGAATGGATCTGCTTGGCTCATCGCACACGTGTTCTGGGTGCATCAACCCGAGAGGGCACCTGCGGAGGTGCCAGGCGAGGCTGGGGCTGGGAGTGGAGCCGCGGCTCTTGCTGCACCGTGCTCAGGGAGGCCTGCCCGACTGTTAATAGTTCCGAGAGAGGCTCATTTCACTTCTTCCTCTGCTCTGATTTTACATGGTTTTGGGTGGGGGTGAGAGAGGGGCTGTAATGAAGAACCAGGGAGCTGGGACGCAGCGATGGGCGCTGGCATCAGCAGATCCTGGTCCTGGTGATCGTGGGCTGAGGCTCTGGTGGAGGCAAGAGACCCCGTCTGCAGTAGGAGCACTTGGAGTTAGGGATTTGGTACCAGGAACCAAGAACACAGACGTTCAGATGGGAACCAACAGTTCTGCTAGCTTTGTTGTTGCTGGGGTAGTATTCAGCATTTGGATGTAGTTTGGGAACCTCTGGAAAGTACTTCTTCCCAACAGACAAAGCAAACAGGTTTTGCTGTTGCTGATTCTGTTTTTAAACCTACACCAGTTTTTAAATACAAATTGATTTACCACTTTGATATTTGTTTCAATACAGTATATTTTGCTTGAGCCTAACAAGCCAGGCCTCTGTTTATTTAATTTATTTTAAATTTTTAATCACATTTCCAGTAGCTGGCAGAGGAGAAATGATGGTGCTGTATATATTTGCCTTTCTGTTGTTTGTGCTGGTATGAGACATCTCTGCTGTTTCTTGAGTGCGGTTTGTTCTGTAAATGCTTCGACCAGCTACATATGCAGTTGCTGATTGCACTGGGCAGGGAGGGAGCAGTTGTGCTTTCCTCCTGTGGCCTGCAAATAGCCTGGTTCTGTACGTGCTCTGAGAGTCACCGGGAATAAGGGGGCTCCATTTTACGGAGAAATAATGTTCCACTTCGGGAGCGGAACGCGCTTGGGCCATGCAGCGAGCGCTTCACATGGCTTCTGGGGAGACGAAATGAGAAGCTGTAATTGAAATTCTGCTGTAGTAAATTTAAAATTAATTGGCTAACAAATTCCATTTCTTAGGCATGCCATCTGAGGCTAAAATACTTAATTTTTTTATATGTTTTAAATATTTCATCATATACTATCATAATTCAAAGTCAGGAAACACTCAGAAATATTTTAAGTACTGATAAAGAGGGAATAGATTTCAGTTATTTCAGTTCTAGTTTTTTAGTTACATTAAGACCTGTTTAAAAGGTGCTTTGCATCACTTAAATTTTTTCAGGTATCTGTTTAGCGTTATTTTACCTGATTATACAGGAATTACACAGCTGAGAATTTTGTGTGCACTTCAGCTCTCCAGTGTGAGCAGGAGTGGAGATCCACCCTGCGCTGCTTGGGGGTGCAGCGAGGACAGGAGCTCATCTGCCTCCTCTAGCTCCTGCCTTTGGAAGTGGCTTTTCTTCTGCCTGGAGTCCCACGTGGAGTTTGGCTTACCGGAGTCACCCCTCTCAGCTGGCCTGGACCGGACTTACAGGGGTTTCACCTGGAATTGTATTAGTGTGTTCTTTTTTTATTCCAGTTAAGGCATATAGCTTAAGGATCCGTTAAACTGAAAGATTTTTTTTTTAAAAGTGGCCTAATTTTTGTCAAAACAATCTTGTAATATTTTTCTGTAGTTGGAAAACAGTTTTTTAAGTAGTATCATCTCTCCTTCAGTGATTTGGTTTGAGAAGAAGGAAGTTGGTACCTGAATCTTGAAGATCTACAATTAAATGCGATATATATGAAAATAATTTATTTGAAGCAACAGCATCTGTACGTGCTTATGTTTGAATGCAGTTCAATGTTAACAGTGTACAGATCTCTGGAAAAAGACAAAGTCCATCTCTCTGACCCTTTCTGCTCCTTGCAGCCGTTGAACTGTTGGGTGATGCCAAACTGCCCTCGGCACATTGTCCCAGCTCAGCCTGGAAAGCAGTGCCGATCGCTGCTGATGGGTAAGGAGGTCCTTACCCCGCACTTCAGAAGTGCAGCCTTTTGAGAAATGCACCATTGGCAGCGGTAGAAATAGCCAAACTGGGTGTCATGGAGCTGATTTTCATGACAAAACACAATTCATAAAAGAAGGGCTGCTTTCCTTCCCAGGTTCTTCTCAGTGCTCTGTGCAGGTACCACTCGTGGGGCTGGGCTGCGGTGTGCCGCAGCCCCGGGCAGCGCGGGAAGGGGCTCCGTCCCCCGCAAACAGCAGCCGGGGTAACGTTCACAGCAGCCTGTCTTCAGTCTGTGAAGAGCCACAGAGAGGGCAGAGCAAAGGGGAGCAAACACACTGTGCTTTTTCACATCAGGAAGGATGCCCAAATAATACAACACAGATATACGCCAAGGCCTGAGTAGATATTTCTTACAACTGGCAATACCCCTGTCTTGTGGCATGGGCAGGGTATTTAATACAGGCTCATCTGGTGTAGGAATAATACAAGAAATGTCGGACAAGAGTTTGTCAGCTAGCGTTGTTAGACAGCGGAAGATGACTGGAACGTGTTGTTTCCTTGCACGCCATCCTCCACCTTTCTATGATAGGGCCCTTCCCTTTGGCAAAGAGCTTTGAAACATAAACATCTACCTGCCTTACTTCTAGGCTACAAGTAATCTCATGTTAGTTGAACGTGATAAGCCATCACTTTGTTAGAAAACAGATGATTTTACAAGTTACTTTATGTTTCAGGTCCTCAGTATCGGCTGGAGAAGCAGAGTGAACCTAATGTCCCAGTAGATTTAGACTGTACCTTGGAGAGCCAGAGCACTTTGGAATTCTGCCTTGTCCGGGAGAACAGTATGTTTCCCCTTTTCACTTTTGCTCTTGTAAATTGCTTAAACTCACATAAGTTATGTATTTTGGAATACAAGCTGTACTGTCTGGGCAAGTAAGTTTTGTCGAGACTCTCTTTCCCAAGGCACTTCTCAGTTGTGCCAAAACAATATTCCAGAGGGAAATGATGGATTTCATACCTTCTAGTAAATAGTCTGCATCCTGTTTATCACTTCATGATTAATCTTTTTCTGTTAAACTCTGCTCTGTAAAGTTATGACCAACCCTGAAAAACACTGGAAATATGA
Source organism: Haliaeetus leucocephalus (assembly GCF_000737465.1). Taxonomy (NCBI): domain Eukaryota; kingdom Metazoa; phylum Chordata; class Aves; order Accipitriformes; family Accipitridae; genus Haliaeetus; species Haliaeetus leucocephalus. Next base: position 842,741 of record NW_010972648.1, read on the forward strand.
AACTTTTTCTGTTGCAGGCATTGCTTAGTGAATAAAGTGATTGGTCTGCAGTATATTTTGCCATGTCAATACAGCTGTTAGAGGCACTGATTTTTTTCTAATAGAATTTAAAGAAATTAACCATGCAGATATAACTAGAGCAGTTTGATGATTTTTTAAGTGCTAGACAGATAATCTTCTCTCCGGCTATGCTCAAATACTTTTATTCTGTTACTGTTTTAATGGTGCTAATATTATTTCCTGATTTATTTCTTTAGAATGAATTATATGAAACTTTAAAAAAAAACATTTAACATTGATTTGTGTTTGTCCTCCATAGCATTTTGGTCTGTCCTTCATCCTTTCCAACAGTCATGCTCTCAGTTTTGGGGTTTTTGTCATTCCATTTTAATTCAGCTGCAAAAATGTTGATTGTACTAATGAGGAACCCAGTAGCATTCATGCTCTCAGCCAAGACCATGCTCAGAGTGTTTGCTGCAAACAATCATAGTAAGAGCCTGTTTCAAGTAGTAGAAGAGTTTTTTTCTTTCTTTACAAAGATTAGACCTTTCCATTTGTGCTTTTTGGCTATAGCATTTCATATTTTATCCTAGAATGACAGCAGAGCATCCCTGAAGTACCTCCTAATTCCAGTGGCAAGCAGTAGACATTTAAGGCATAGCAGAGGTGAGATGCAGCTGCCACGAGCTCTCTGGTGGTACATCAGTGCTGGAGCTGAGATTAAGCACTTGCAGTTTTGGCTGCCGTTCTCTGTAGAGTGGGACTTGCTCCCAAAATATTCTTGATGCTCCTGGTTCATTTCTTGATTAAATGATTCTAAGAAACTGTAGGAGAGAATGCACAGAAGGTAGCAGGGGTGCTGTGCATGAGGAAATGGAGCGATTTTAACCTCACTAATCAAGTTGCACTCTTCCACAAGCCAGAATTCCCTGACGTCTGCATCCCAGCTATTATTTTTGTATCAATTTTTAATCTATGAAAAGATACGTAATAGTCATACTTTCATGGGTTTTGCACATTTTGATTAAAAATAACAATTTTTTATCCAGGCTCTGTAAGTAAAAGTATATTGTATATACTGCATTTTTAACGTATTTTCATCATCATGGAGAAATCCATGCTGTTGCTTGTAGCTATATCTACTGATGCTCTTAGCTGTCATGAGTGACGAGGTGCAGGTTGCGCCATTACTTTAATAGTAAATCTGTCCTAAGTTTGTAAGTGGTTTAGCAGGAGGCATTTGGTCTACTCTGCACCAGTAAGTAGCAAATGCTCCAGGAGAGCCTCAGGGGCCTTGTCCCAAAATAAACATCAGTCGTAATGTTGAGGGAACACTTTTCCCTTTCCCTGAAGTCCTTGTGCAGCAACTGCTACTCTTCCCTCCTCGGCGAAGGGACACAGAAGCAAGCTCCTCAGCAGAACAGAAGGTGGGAAGGCGTAGGATAGATCCCTGAGGCTGTCATGTTAAAAGTACACTTAATTCGTGAGCTCTCCTGGCCCTCGTTAAGCAAATTGATGGTGCCCATCTAAGAGGGTGATCTGGAGCCCCTTGCTAGGGTGGTGATTTCCCTGTAATGGGAAACACCCTGGGCTGGACCCCAAGGGCTCCCCGTGCTCCCAGTGCTGCTGCAGCTGCCATCCTCCTCTGCTGCGGTGGCATCACATCGGTAGGTGGTGGCTTTTTGTCCCATTTCGTGTTTGTCAGCCAGCACCTGGAACATGGAAAAGTGAAGGCAAAACAGACACTTGGACTCCGTAGAGTTCAAGAGCAGGTCACTGTTTTAGTTTGTTCAAGGCTGACAGTAATCTAGGCAAAATAATAAATGCTTACATGAATTCTGTCTCTTTTCTGCTGTGCTATTACTGAATGTTTTCTGAATTGGTACCAAACTTGAATAAGGAATGCAGGAGAAATCTTCTGCTTATAGTTTCTCCCCCAAAATGTGGGTGAATTTAAAGTGATCTTCCATTGTCCCTGCTTGGGGATATATATGAAACACCCATGCAGTTAACTCTCTACACACATGGATGTTCAAGGACAATACAGTATATAAGATCAGTCATAATTCATGCATTGTACATAGCCTGGTTCCCCTAATACACAGTAAGAAATTGGATTTTGTAGTGCTTAAGGAGCTATCTATTGGTGTGGCATTAGGATAGAAATATTGACAGTTTTGCACTATTAATAAAATAATAGCTTGAAAATCCTAACATCAAAATGAAATATTCATTTTGTGCATTTTGTTTTTATTTGAAATACTTCTAGCTTGGATATGCCAGTCAGGAAAAACTCTGTTATAACAGCTATTATTTGTAAATGTGCTCTTCATAGTCTCATATTCATTTATAAATATATATATATATGTGTATGATGCCAAACATCTGCTAGTAAAATAGCTGCCAGTTTCCTTTGGGCAAATAGAAAGTTTATATTTCAGGGTATTAAATGAAACAGAAAACTATCCATTATTAAGAAATATGTATGGAGAAATCCCCTATCTATCCAACATTTACTAATAGCATTCAAACTAATAAACTGTTTCCAGTATGCAGAACTTTTTAACTCGCACAAAGATTTATCTTTAAACTAAAAGCCTGCACTTTGTAATGTGAAATGCTTTTATGTGTAGTAGCAAACTGTTCATGGCTAATTTAGTTTTATTCTTACCATCTTACTTCTGGAAAGTTCCTCTTTCTCATTTTATCATTAGATAGTAATTAGTATTCAAGGGAAATTGGTCTTAATATATTAAAATTGGTTTAGTGCCTTTAGACCTGTACCAAAGCCCATGTCTTATTGGAAAATGTAATTGGGGACTCTGTGTATGTAATTAATTGTATTACAATTAAGAACTTTCATTAAGCAATATACTAGTACATTAAAGTAATAAGGGACATTTTTGCAATGCAGTTAACTTTATATTTTGTTGTTTTATCGAGGAAATACAGGTTCACTTGCTCTTTAATAGGCTACATACAGCATTTCAATATTCTGATATTACTAATATGTCATTTTTATATGTCCTCTAGTGCTTACAGGAGTCCCTTTTGGATAAGGCTCCTTATTTTAGCTTCTTACTTATTTTCAGAGTTGTGCTTCTGGTGCCTGTTGTTTCATTACTGTTTGTCTCATTTGAAAATCAAGATTTTTCTATGAGGAGATTGGACTGAGTTACAAATATAACTCTGTATTTCACAGTAGTTCAAGTACTAGAACAAAAATACTATCTCTATACTGAATCTGTTTTTTAAAAAATGAAACAGAACAAAGCAAAAAAACCCCAACAACAGAGTAAAGGTCTTCAACTGTTGTTTCCAGACTGGGAAATATGTCGATTTTCTGGGTGACCATGAAATCTAGAGACTGCGAACTAGTGCCATGACTGTGACTTCCGAAATACCATAGTGCTTCACCACAGTGGCCATCTTAAAGAGTAGAAGTATGTAGCCCTTGATACCATTTTTGCTTTTCATTCAGCTTCTGTGGGCAGAAAACACAACTCTGGTGTTTTTTAAAAGTAGGGGGCTGTGGTTTAATGGTTTGTATGGTTCTGCTGCACAAGCAGTCTGAGCAGAGATGGAGAGCAGTCTGACTGGCCAGGAGGTCCTTCCTCTGATGAGGACTGAGACGGGAGAGTTGTTAAGAATCAGATGGATAAAGAAAAGACACGTAGCTGCATGGAATGCATACGCTTCTGTATGGGATCTCCATCCAGCACCACGCGTTCTCACACAGTGGCTTTGGTTTTAGGCATTGAAAAACATTTCGGTGAGAACGTCATCAGCCGCGCAGCGTCTGCAGTTCTGTCCAGGAGATGGAGTCTGCAAACACAGACTGCCTGCGCTCTCCACTGAACCGGACCTAACTTCATTTTAACCTACATTGTGCTTGAAGTTCAGCAGCGTGGGGCAGCCTACACGGTGTCTGCACAGCCCCGAGCACAGCAGGGCGCTGCTCTGCCAGGGTGCCTCCAGTCGCTGCTGAGCAGAAGCAATGATAACGAGTAGAGCTGGTTAAAGGTGGTGGGAGGTTGGTCTCAAGTTATCCTGGTACTGCCCAGGGTAGCGCCGAAGCCGTGGCCGCCGGCGCAGGGCGAGCCAGCCGGCCGTGCAGGCAGCAGGCATCTGCTCTGCCCCTGCGGGCAGCTGCCCGCGCCACCCTCGTCGCTGCCCGCGCCACCCTCCTCCTGCCCGCGCCACCTTCATCCTGCCCGCACGCACGTGCCCCGAGGGTAGTGCGGGAGGGTTGGCACCAGTCGTGGCAGTGCCAGGATGCCGGAAAATGAAGAGACTCCCTGTTCAGCTGTGCCACGCGTTGCTCGGTCCCTGGCTTGGGGACAGCGGGGCAGAAGCACGGGTTTCCCCTCGGCCGTTCTTTTCCTGTTCCGGTCATGGATTTTCCTACCCTATGTCTCCAATAATTAAACCCCTTTCCTGGGCTAAGGGAAATGCCTCCCTCGTAGCTGTGCTTTGTGCTTCATGCAGGTTCTTATCTTGTGCCTTGTTCATCCCACGCCTGACTTCAGCTTTTTTCACTTTTTCTTCCACAAAGCAAATCTTAATTAGGCAGACTATAAGGAAAAAAATACAGAGGTCATTGCAAACTGAGTCTCCATGTTGTTATGTGAAGGAGTTTGTTTCTGGAATAGGAATCTGTTCCTCCCAGGACGGAGCGGTCTCTCTGCCAGCAGAGCCATATTGCTGGGTCGGCTCTTGGGCTAAATAATAGACCTGGAGCATCCACTTTACTTGATTGTCTTCCCAAGCAGAAGCTTTTACATTCAAAAGCCATGCTGTGATCTCCATTACAAATACCCTGACAGGCCTGTAAATATTTGACAGGTTTATTCACAGCTGCTTGCATGTGGAAAATATTTTTATGATTTTTCCCCCAATCAGCTGGTGGAGATGGCTCTTCCCTCCGCTGCTGAACGCCGGCAGTCTCGCAGACATCCTCGCAGAGCTGCGGGGTAAGAGCAATATGCCAAGTTCTGCAGTCAGGTTTTTCCCTGCAGGGCATTTCTCTCTGTTGTTACTGATATTACTGCTATTATCCAATGCACCCTCAGGGGTCCGCGTGTCTTGCCATCTTTAGACAGATGATCTGTTTTGATGGTGGAGTTCCTGGCTGCTCTCCCAAGAGCAGCAACTGTAGAAATTCTGTAAACCTGAATCCATTCACAAAGCTTCATAAAACAAAGTCGGCAGAGGTTACTGATACGCGGAGGATCTGAAAGGCTTCCAGAGCAAAATCCCACTGTTTGGCTGCTCCTGCAGTTTAGACGCTGACAAGGTGGGCACGTTTTTAGTTACAGTGACAGTTTTTCCCCCTGGCATATGATCTGGCAGGCTGCTAATTTTCTTTCTAATACTTTTAATTTGGGTGTGTGAAATTCGAGAAGACTGGGCTTCATAATAGCCGTGTAAAGTCGACACGTAGAGTCCCCACTTTGCTGGTAACTCAGTGTGGACGGTGAGGTTGGAGCGGTTTGAGGGCAGGCGGGGGGACTGGGAACACAAAGGCAGCAGTCCCTGGGGAGCGTCGGGTGGGTCTTGATCCGTATGAAGTATTTTAAGAACGTTTTGCAGGAGATGCAGGGATGAGGTTAATATGTTGCCGTTCTTTGTGTTATTTCCGAATTTCTTACCGCTACCGATTCAGTTTGTCAGTGCTAACCCGTCTTTACGTATAACGCTGTAGTTAAAACCCGGCTGGACGGAGTGCTGCCCCTGGCACAGAGGCGAGGGTCTCGTTGCCCACCGTCACGACGCAGCGGGCGCTGGGAGGAGGCAGCTTCTCTGAGCCCCAGAGCGGGGCTTCGTTAGGGGCAGCGCTAACGACCTCCCTGCAGACGGGGGTGCACAGGCTCAAGGTTCCTCTCCCCGCTCCCAGCAGTGACCCCCCCTGCGCTGCTGGGGTTCGTGCCGTGTTGCTGTCTCGGGGGGTCCTTCTCTGTCCCCAGCCCCTAACTCCCCTGCGGGCAGAGGGATGCTCGGGTGTAACCGCGCCGTGCCGCGGCTCATACCTCAGCGCAGCGTGCCGTTGTGACCGCGTGCTGCAGGGACAGGGCTGGCTGGGTGACCGGGGGACGCTGAAGGGGCATTTCACTGGTTTCCATCGGTGGAGGAGGGTCCCGGTTCGCTCCCGACGGCAGGGCGGCAGTGCCATTGCCATCCTCCTGCTTTGCTTTCAGGCACCGCCGGGCCACAGTGTTTCAAGATGCTTTTAAGTGCACCAAAAAGTTTGACGTATCTCAGTGTATCTTTGAAGTACTGCAGCATGAGGGTTTGACATGATACATTATGATAATCCATAGTATAGAGACATTAACACAGGGGTCTTTGACAAAATACATTGTAATGTCTCTGAAGGAGCCATTACAATTTATCTTGTCATTCTGGAGCATAGAGTGGTTGCAATGTTAAGATGGCTCTGCATAAATTCACAGGTAGACTGTTTCATTTGATTTTTGGAATTCTTTCAAGTCAAATGGCACATCCCAATTTGTAGCTTAACCCTTCGCTGTCCCCCTTCCCCAAAGAAAGGTCCCAGGTTGTGTGTGCGGTGGGGAGTGGGCAACACTCTCGCCCGCTCTGCTGTGCGCTGGGTGGAAAGCTTATGTGACTAACGTCTGTGAAACGTGCATCTCCTGCTTTACGCTCTCAACATGTATTTTGACTCATTTAACAGCAAATGCTAACCTTACTTCGATACAGACATGAAAGGTATTTATCATAAGCAGTGACATTTGTTACTGAATTATCTGATAGAAAAGGGAATGCTTTCAGCCAGCAGGAAAAACGCTCTGTGCTCAGCTGGGGTTTTTCTTCTTTCTCGCCTATGTTTGTGCCGCTTATGGCCACCACCCCGACAGTTTCCCTTGCTGAAGCAAACGGCGTGTACTTCTGCAACTCTAAATTACCCTGTTAAAAGGGAGCCTGCTTCTGCATCAACAGCGTGTGTCTGAGACGAGCGCCGGGGTTTTCCTCCCCTGGGAGCTGTAGCCTGTCCTGGCAAACAGTCCCCTTGTCATCGGGGCCAAAATGTGGAAACTGGCCGTAGCTTCCCTGCGAGCTGAGGTCCCCAGACGGGGTGGGAATGTACATCCCCAGAGGGAAAGGTCAGTGTGGGAGGTGTTAGTGTTGGGGCTGCTCCAACTCTGCAAGTCTCGAACAAAATTAATACAAAAATATCTGACAAGTTCTTAGCCTGCTTTGCTGGATCTTTAAGACCTGTACTAAAATTCCATCATCTCATCTTCCCATTATTAAAATTTCAGCAAAATATAAAGTTTTCATTAATCTCCTGCAGCAAATTTAGTACTCTGAACTGGCAGTTGATTCAGCTTTTAGGACTACATTAGCTGGGATATTAAACAAAATGTGTCATTCTTCAGTATCTTCTGTAAGAAGCTAAATCAGTTTTCAAACATATTTATACCACTTTATCTAACAGCATCTGAATGATCATTTAGAGCTGAGATGCTTTATTAGCAGCTGGCATAGAAATTACTCTGTGCAAAATTATATATCGCATTATAGTAATGTTTAAATTGGTGTTAATCCAACGTCATAAAATGTAAAAAATCTTTAAAGTGCGTTATATTTTTTCAGTAATTGGCATTTTGGCTTAATGAGATGTTACCTTTTATAAAGCCAGTACCTGCAGTAGTAATGAGAATACTAATCAGTAAATAAAGCGCAGCTTCGGCGCTGCAGGGCTGAGATCAGAGAGCCCGAGGTGTTGCCAGCGCTGCAGCAAGACGCCAGCCTCGCGTCCCATGTGGGGTGATGCCGAAGCACGGGAGAGCTGTGCTTGTGCGTCTGTCGAGGGCGGCACCTGCAAATGCTGCACTGGCTGGGGACAGGCCCCCCCTTCGCCGGGCACCTTCCTGGGGTGACAGGCTGTGGGTGTCCCGGAGGGGACCCCACCGGGCCAGCCCCCGGGGATGTCTGCGGTCCGGGGGTGGCTCATGCGATGGCAGAATCTGCCGCTGGGACGTTGCGCTGGTCTTCGTGTGGGATGCAAACGTGTCTCGTAATGTCCTTAATGAATTAGTGATTTTGTCTTTGAATGGAGGGTGAGAATTTCCTCTTCCCAGAGACGTTTTGTTCTTTCTTTAAAAGCCATCTGCAGCTGCAGACGTCACAGCCATAGTTACGTGCTAGCTGAATCGTATGCTGTATTTTAAACTTCTCGTTCATTATTGTTGGCTTGTTTTGCAGGTTCAAGAGGAGAAGAGGTCTCGGAGGAGGACCCTCAGATCGATATAGCTACAGTGCAGGACATGCTCAGTAGCCACCATTACAAGTCCTTCAAAGTCAGCATGATCCATAGGCTTCGATTCACCACTGATGTTCAGTTAGGTAAATCAATCCGTACTATAACGCTTAGGAAAATGGAACGGTTCAAACCTTTGGCCATCTCTAATAGCTAACTGTCTATCTCGGACATTTTTAAAGCAGTCATTATCATGTTGGTCTATTTTATTGTGGAGCATATCACTTGAAAGTGTTGCTAGCATTTCAGCAGTTGAAAAAAATTGCTTTCAGTTGAAAATACTTCAGTATTTTTATTACCCACAATCAGCTAGCACATGTTTCTTCTGAAAGAAGGCCATTATTTAATGACCTCATCTCTTTTTTTTAATTTGGACTTCCTAATGGAAAGCTTCTTGCCAACTGTTTTGTTATTTTTAAATGAGGCTATGCAAAATTAGGAATGGGTAGGTTTTTCCTTTTCTGAGACTGAAGGATTTTAATGACCAAGTGGAAATTTGAGGTGGAACAAAATAAAAGTAGCATTCTCTAAAGGTTTTATATTGTCCTTATTAGCTTTTTGAATGCTTTTGAAAACCCGAAGGCCAAGGGATGACAGAATCTTGAATTATAAAAGCCCCATTACCGTTTTAAAATGATTGAATGGCTTTTTATCTTTGTGTTTAAATTGTGAAAATTTGATTAATGATGCATTGGTAGGTGACCTGTGACATGCCTGCAAATACCTTCCATAAAGAAATGATTCAGCAGTAAAATATTAAGTGCTGTAATGTTTACAAAATACATTTATTCTGTAGAATTCAGTAGAATTGTTAAACTATATGAGTTCCTGTATTATTGTCACTACAGTCTCTTCGTTCTTCCATCCTTAAGCACACATAAAAGTATATGTCTCTCATTTTTACAGAAGAGGCTTTCTTAGTTTATTTTGAACTGTCTTGTTAAGGAAGGATTTATATGCTGGTGCTGAAGCAGGACAGCGCTGGGCATGTTTTCTGCTTTTGAGCAAACTATCTGGGTGTGATAGTTTGCTTCCAGTGAAGTTTGACTCACTGTATCTGGAAAGTGTCAGAAATGAGAGCTTGAAAAGGTCATGACAGATCACTAAAGATAAATGGTTAAGGGAGAATAGCTGTTAAATGAAACAAATGGCTTAACTTGTGTAGCAGTGAAGGAGCTGACCCTGTCCAGTAGTGTAAGGACCATAAAATTTCCCTTTTATAACAATCTGTGAACTTGTATATTTTTGATGGCAGTACGCTGACAATGTGATTTTTATAATCTAATTTTTCTTTAAATCAAAGAAAACCACAGTGGGATATTCAAAGTTTGGGCAAATGTACAACATCAAAACCTTTAAATAAAGTCAAAATAAGTGTATGTTGCTGGGGCTTCTCCTGAATTTTTTTTAAGATATTAAAAGAGCAATACTGGTAAAATAAGCATTGAGGTGCTATTTGGATTAGGGCTGCTGAGTGTTAATATGTTCATCTTCTGTGAGTGACAGACTGCTCCATACAATCTGAAATGTAAAATACTATGTCTAATTTTTTTTTTCCATCGCTCATCAGTAACTGTGGTTTGGGAGCTATTTTGTGTCAGTTTAATGATGGCTAGTTGCAAAGACTTTTCTCTGTAGCATTTTTATGTCATCAGTTTTATATCGCAGCTGTAGCAAAGCGACGGTTTTTCTAGAGGACACCGAGAATCCAAAATCATTCCTTTGCTCCTTATTGACAGTATTGATGATGTCGGTAGCTGTGCAGGAGCATATCGGCTGTCAGGCTAGCTGAAATACGGTACAGTGGTTGCAATGAAAATATCCGTGTGGGTTTGGGGGTGAGTCCCAGTTTCCCAGGCTTCACACGGAAGGATTTTTACATGTGACAGAACCCAGACGTGGTGGAGAAAACACTCAGCGTAGCTCATCTCCACTCCCTGTGCTTTGCTCTGACATTGTAAGACATACACGTCATTGAATTTGAATAGGTTCTGTATTGGATTTTATTTCAGTTGTATAGAACAGCGTGAGCTATGTTTGTGAATTACGGTTTGCATACCGGTACTTTTTGAAACAGTTTAGCTGTTTGGAGGCCTGGTCGTTGAATCCGAGGCAAAGTTTACCGAAAATACTGGAGTAAGCTCAATCTTCTCGACATTGTGCTTAGTTCTTCTATATTAAAAAGCAATACGTAAATGACCATGGGAGGAATGACCACCTTTTGACTGATGATTTTATTACAGTGGAAAGCTTTAGCCGTAGCAGTTTAAGGTCTGGGGTTTTATGTTTTAGCTCATATTACAGTGTAATGCACGTACAGTAGTACTCTCAACATTTTTACAAAGGTTCTGTCATGTTGTGAAGGAATAAGACACATTTGCTTTTGTACCACATTAGCAAAACTAAAAGAAGCGTATTGTCTTGGAAAATTACTGCTGGCAAATATTTCAGAAAGGGGGGGGGGGCAGTTGCAGACCCCAACAAAGGAAGCAAGAACAGAACGGTGTTACTGGACTAATACATCGATGACATTTCTTTTGATAAAATGAATGAATTTAAAAAAATAGTAGAAGAAGCGTTTTTACTTGTTTTTTGAGTATGACTAATTTGTGCTGCAATACAGAGACTGAAGAAGCCACATACATAATACTGTTTTGATTTTAGGTTTCAACACATACAGATTGTGAGAACAATAACACAAAAAAGACAACATTCTTTGTCAATGTGCTCTTTGGATGTGTGTGAGCTTAAGCCAGTGATGTCGAGATACAGAAATAATGGATGAAGTATACAGCAACAATTTGCAGATAAAAATAATAGAAGTTAAAGTGTATTTTACATGATAAAAAAAAGATGAAAGAGGAGGAAGTCTGTTACATCTGAGATGGTTACAAAATCCATGCTTGGTGAAGTAGCCTCTGCTGAAAAGATTGATGCAATGGGGAGTGACCTTGGCTTGGAGCAGGAGCTGGTGATGTATGTATGAGCATCTCTCTGCTAAATGGACCCAGATTTGTAGCACTAATATACATGGAAGCCCAGAACCAAACTCAGGATGGCAATAAATCAACAGCCACTTTGGGTGTCATTTCTGGTTTATATTCCACTATTGTTCTATCACTTTAATTCATGTCACTATCATCTGTTCATCTGGAACAGTTTTATATAATTTTCCAGTGGAGTTACCTGACAAATCCTATCAAATTAACAAGGTGCATTAGCAATATTGACTGACTGTGAATTCTGAAGTTGCAGGACCATACAGTGTAAATTTTTTAAGGATATTTTCAGGGGTGACATTTTTAGAGGAAGGGATGGGGAACAACCCTCGCACACAAAGAATTTGCACCTTTATTTTTAGAACTTGCCTTGACTTTTTTCAGTGAGAAAATAAGAACTTGCCCCATCAACTTTGCGTATTTTCCTTAAACTACAGAAAATTCCATTTTGAATAATTAACTATTGCAGTGAAATAACAATGCCGATTTTAAATAATCTGTCCAAAATTAAATTACAAAACAAAATGGGCTCCAGATACAGCATCAGCCTGCTCAAATTACCCAGTTCTAGCAGTCCTTGTGTTAATTGGACTCTTGATACAATGCTTAATTGAAATGTGATCTCTCTGATGTGACGTATGTTTAATGACAAAGCGCATTCTTGTATTAATAGAAGGGGGGAGGGGGCTGGTGGCGTTATTACAACTTAACCATAATGGCCAGGGTTAAAATGAAGGTAACCTTGTCTTAGTGGAAAGGAGTGCAGCAAGAAGCCCGCTGGGTAGGTATCTGCTCCTTGCTCTCTGTATGCTTTGATTTTAGGGTTGCATAAAATACAAATGAAGGTGGTTTGCAAATTCTGCAGCTATGACCAGACTTTAAGAAATACTGAGTTAAATGTGGGGGGCTTGGGAGAGCCGTTATGTGCGTGGCATCTTACTTTTATTTTGTCACATCTCTTAAAAGTTTTATCATTAGCCTCTTTCGGTTTTCTTGTGCTTCAGATGAGCCAAGCGTAATGTATTTGAAAGCATCACAGCCAAAAGCCTCAAGAGGGAAAAGGTTATCTCTGCTGTTTTTCCAGAGATGCAAGAGTTAAATGATCTTTAAATACTTTTTTCCTGTATGGCTTCCTTTTGTCGCTTTCTCATGAGCTTCACCAATAACTCATGACTGAAGAAATGCAATTATTTTTAAGGCTCCACACTTCTTGATGTAAAAAGCATGCTGGGAAGTTTGTTCGGTCATGTCAACAGCTACTGAACAATGAGCTTCTGTTCATCAGCGCGGTGTAGCAGGGCTTTCTCTTCGCAATACTGCGACGAAGACCGCTATAAATTACAGCGAGCGTCCCGGGCTGGTTCCAGCACGCCGTTAGCCCGCAGCCTGCCCCGGCAGCGTCCCGCTGGAAAGGCTGTTCTTGCACGGCTTCGGGGATAACGCGCGGAGGGACGATGGAGGAATTTTCTCCTCTCGCTCGCAAAAGGTCCGCCGCAGGATTCGCGTGCGGCAGCGCGCCGTATCCAGGTCAGCCTACGCGCAGCAGGAGCGGAGCGCCAGCCATCTGGGGAAGCCCGTGTTGGGAAGCGGGGCCTGGCGCCCGTGCCAGGAGCTACACAAATCCTCAGCTTGCTTTCAAAGCAGCCTAATTAGAGCTGGCTTTAAAATGCCAGCAGTGTAAAAACGCACAGGATCGCTGGGACTGGATGTCTTTGTTTATGAGTATCTGGGTAACACAAAGAGCGTTTCTGTAACGCTGCGAAGGGGTGTTGTCCTCTCGTATAGAGGATATAGTGTATATGCTGTATAGGAGATAGAACAGGGACGGTGTGTGATACTGCCTATTGCATATAACAGTGGTGACTGAAAAACTAGCAGTATCTTTTTATAAATCTTGCAGCTCATGTAGCTACTGCTTCCAGTAGAGCTCTGTATGTGTTGGGAAGAATTTTTTCTGTGGTATTTCTTTCTTGTTGGTATGCTTATACAGGAGAATAAAATGCAGATTATCGATGCAGTTTGATAACCATTTGCTTTTGGTTTCAAAAGCTCCTGTGCTTTCAAAAAGCCCAAAAGGGCAATATACTTTCATCCCATTTAAGATTTATAAAGTGTGTCAAACGGCTGATATGAAATCGCTTAAACTGATCACTATTGTGGCGCTCTATTCTTTCTCATCTCAGGTATTTCTGGAGACAAGGTAGAGATAGACCCCGTTACTAATCAGAAGGCCAGCACTAAGTTTTGGATTAAGCAGAAACCCATTTCAATCGATTCTGAACTCCTCTGTGCCTGTGACCTTGCGGAAGAAAAAAGCCCAAGTGAGTAGTCCTTTTTATTTATGTTCTCTCTTCTCTGCCTCCCTGTATGTGCTAGATGTCCAAAGAATTATTGCTACCATGTCCTTTTCTTTCTATAGGTGTATTTTATTCATTATAGGATGTTTTTAATCTGACTCGATTCTGTTATAGAGAACACAACACATTTTATGAGTGTCTTTTTAATGCTGCTTACAGCTAATGGCATCATTAAGAGTGTTTCTTGCCCACTATCAGTAGCTGCTAATAGTGTCATACCAAGGAAACACTGGCTTTGCCTAGGTGGTCTCTAGCACAGTAGTGAAATACATGTTTCAACATAATTCCAATTTTTTTTGAACTTCTTAACATCCAGACTGGTTTTAAACAATTTCTTAGGTGCAGTTGAGGATCTCGGACACGCAGTAAGTATCAGCGCGGTCTATATTTGCTTCAGCTGTGGCTGCAGGGTCACCAGGATTACAACATGCCACTCTGAGAGTTCAGTTTCAGGAAAGCAGTGACCGTGCCTATCCAGCAGTGATAGCTAAGCTAACTGGAGGACTGGTTGGACATCCCAGTTGAGCCAGTCGTCATCAAGAGGTCAAAGTTTGCTACGTTGAGAGCACAGCTTCAAAAGCCAAGTGCTTTTGCTTGTTGTATCAGTGGAGTAATGAGAGTCTGTATCTGTAAAATTTGTTTTAAAAAGCACAAGATAGGCCCTGGGGGAATTGGGCAATGTCTCCTGGTGGTGCCAAAATGTAACTATCTACTATCAAAAAGTAACTGCGGTTCAAAAGCTCAGGTGGATTTTATTACACTTGTGCTTTTGCAGGGTAGGGATGCTAAGTATTAAGTACTTATCTGCAAGGTGACAGAGAGGGAGAATTATGTGATACATATTTACAGAGGTAATGATCTGTTGAATTCTCTTGGAAGAGTAAATTTATGGCTGCCACAGATTTTATCAGCAATTATTGAACTCTATCCTTCTCCCCTTCATTACCCCTTCCTACTTCCGTGTTCTTAGTCCAGTCATTGTCTTCCTTTTCTGTCTCTTCAGCAAGATTTCATGGTCCTTGAGAAGGCATGGTCCCAAGGAGAGACTTCCCTAATGACCAGGCAGTCCAAAACATATAACAGTTGTCTTTATAGTTCAGGGTGTGGTTTTGCGCTTGTACATATATTAACACCTCTGGGTTTGTAGCCACATTTCATTCTGAATGCAAACACCTGTGGTGGTAAAATTGTGCCCAGAAAACGGGGCTGTATCTGAAAAGCCAGCCTTGAAACACGAGGTTTCCAGCTCGCGTCCCTGTTAACACGATGGTCTGAGACCTTCAAGCTGTCCCGAACACCTCCAGAACTGCATCCTGCAGGGGATGGGGCTCCTCAGCCCCAGAGGCAGCACCTGCTGCTGTAGGAAATTACGTTTGTACCCAAAGCCTGCCAACCCAGGGGGAAATAAGGGACAGAATTTCAACCCCCAAATAGAGTCCAGCGGTGGAAGGGCAGTACCTTCACATGGAGACTGTTGAATGAAGAATCGTGGTCACTTTGGGACGTGCGCTGACAAGTTACGACAAAGGCAACCTTTATGATACTGAGGTTTTTTATTTACTCATTTTCACGTGGCTGTCATAAACTTCTCCTGTTAAATAAGTGTTCAGCATAGTTCCAAAAGGAGAAAATAATTCCTCCTGAAATCTGCTGACCTCTTCCCGATTCACTAAAGATGTTCCAAAAGTCATTATTTTAGGCCAGTAGAAGAGACTTTTAGTGTGACATCTCAGAATGATACATTTTGGGGAACTCTTAACAGCAGATCAGTATCTCTTGAATGTTAAATGGAAAAAAGTTATTTTAGTAGCATAAAGGAATGAAACTCACTGTATTTCACAAGTTTTGCCTGTGATTTTTATCGGCATAGTGATATATGTTTGTAGCAGTTTGCATCAAAAATTATTCCCGGATCTTCCTTGAATGAATTATTGCAAAGAAAGAGAAGTTGAGTAAAGATAAGGTCTTTGAGTTCTGCAGTATGTTTTGTTTTCATGTTTTTATCTCCTGTAACACAAACATGCTCCATCTCGTCTTTCAGAAGTGTTCTGCACATGTAACAGTGCTTGTACAGTTACACCGGGTGAAAATACAGTGTATGTTTTATTAAGCTGCCTGCCTTTCCTAGACACTGGCAGTTGGGATTATAATAAAGTTGAGTGCTGCTTTGGTAGACTGACTTCTTGGAATTCTGAGGTGAAGGATTTGCAGGAGCCTACAAATGTGACCTTACTCTTTAGTAAGGGGAAGGGGTGTTGGGAGTGGAGTTTCATCACCGTGATCAGTATAGCTGGAGGTTTCTGCAACAATTGTTCCTCTGAACGTAGTAATTAACACGTTTTAATATTCAGTTAGCCCTTACTTTCTGCAGATTAAAGAGATTTCAGAGTTTTTACTGGTACTTTTCTGCAGAAACGTAAAAACAGAAATTGTGTTTCAGTACAGTGGAGAGCCTCATGCTTATTTTCTGTTAGTTTTCTCTGAAAAGACAGGTTCATGCAGCAAAGCTGTAGTGGCACTTGTGTGAGTGTTAAAGGACTCAACAACTTCAGAGATGATGTGCTGTGAATATTTACAGATGGACTCGGAGTTGTTCTGGATGGGGCTGAAGCTTTCCTGTGCTGTGAGTTCGCAGAACTTATAGCTGTGTTCAGTGAAAACAGAAGATGAAAATAGAAAGCTTTGGCATCTGATTTGCCTTTAGTGTGGTTATTGTAGGCAGGAATGGCTGATGATTTTTGTTTGCCCTTGTAGTAGGCCTGGGTGAGCATTTGAATGTTTATTTGTAAATTAAATCAGACTCCCTGAATTTAGGCAGAGGGAAGAGGTAATGGCCCTGCTGGCTCGATCAAATGCCATTAGAACCTGAAAACACTGTGTTATAAACGGCTTGTTTAAATCAGGTTCGGTCTGATTATCACGAGAGATTCTGAATGTTTTGAATCTTGAAAGGAAGCATCCTATCATTGAGAAATAAGATTTAAGCCTTAATAAAGTAGTTGTCATTTTTATAGCTGAAAAGAGCTTTATATCTCAATTAAGTGTACATAATATAAAGTCTTAAGGAAGCAACATAATACGTTTAATACAATTATATCCCTTTGCAATAGTGTAATTTAAAGGAAATCTGATTCTGTTAATGTCTCTTACATTACTTGGACAAAGGAGAAACTTCAGTGTCACTGACCACTGCCTTTTTACAAAGTGCACTGTGGACGAAGCGCGGCTGTGATGGATGCATCGTGGCCATCCCTTCCGAGGGCCGGGGCTACCAGGCTGCCTCGGCATCTGCACCGCGGGAGCGCTGAGCCGGCGCTGGTGCATGGAGGGGTGAGCAAACCTCAGGGAAGGCCTTTCAGTGGCACTGAGGCTAATCAGTTGGGCAGACTTACAGTTTTCAAAATACGTGGGGTTCTTCCATTCATGTGTATTTTATGGTAGCTGCAGAAAGCGGATTTCTTTGATAATTTTCTTGAAACGCTGAAGAAACGTTCTCTGTGATCCTTTTTCTGCCTTTTTTTGTTTTAATAAAGCAGATACTTCTCAGCTGCTAGGTCAAAATATCCTTAATATTAAGGTAGTCTAAACAAAGGTGTGCTGTAGGTCACGGAGTACATTGGTAACTTCAGTTTGTAATTTAATTGCTTGCTTTGCACCCTGCAGCTTAAGATTTCCTTTAAATTCTTATTCCATTGTTGCACTGGGGCTTAACAGAGTGTTAACCTGGTAATAGGCACAGGGCCTCCCCATTATATGTCTCGCTATCGAGCGGTTCTGCATGACTAGTTAAAAAAGATGGCAAGAAGATTAATGAAAGCCGCCTAGTACAGAAGGGGGGTAGGTACCTTTGCAAGACTTCTAGCGAGGAGATATTAGAGCTGAACCAGAGCTTGGCTTTTTCTTTATCCTGCGACCTTTGAACCTGCCTTACTGTCGAGAGCTGCCAGCGGAGCCGACGTTTTGATTGATGTTGCTACACGAGTCAGTCTTTCCCATTGAATTCCACATCTGCACGAAAATAGCTTTTCTAGCAGTATTCATACTGGCTGTAAGTGATAGCCAAAGTGATGCCTGAAATGCTTTTATGTAGTTTTCATTTAAAGCTAAAGGTATTTGATGTTTTAATTCAGTATCCAGTTCCTCCAGATTATGCACGTTGGGTAATACTAATTCAATGAATTCGTTATTGGGTTGTGAAAGGACTGAAAACATACAGAAGGCATTGGGAAGGCATGGATTCCTGCTGCTTGGGGAGCTTAAATAGAGATGTTGCACGTTTGCTCAGAGCCCTGCAGTGGAGCCAGAGCAGAGAGGCAACAATTATCCATGTGCTCTGCAAATGGTGCACAAAATCTTGTGTGGTAGTTCCTAATATTCATGCTCCCGCTGTGAATAATGTGGTGTGGGAAATAATAGAACAAAATTCATACTTGATAGGAGAATAATCACAGATTCTCCTCAAAAGGTAAAAAACAGGTTCAGCAGAGAAAATGGTCCCAAACTTCAGTCTTGGAGCGAAAGAAATCTCGAAGTGTGTAACAGAAAGAAATGAGTCCAAATGCATGTGGACATGCTGTTTGCAGAGCAGTTAAATGCCTCAGAGGGAAGGCAGCGAAGGCGCAGATGGCGCTTGGGTTTGCTGCGTTTACCATTTTCTGTGGCAGGCTCAGGATTGTGCCCGGGCTGGGGGGGCCAGGCTGAGCCCCGGCGAAAGGCTGGGGGTGTCAGGGAGCTCGCGGGCTGCCGTGCGGTTTCGGCAGTAGTTCGTGGGGTGTGCTGCACCAGGGAGGGGGTCTGGCAGCGAGGGGAACCGCGTCCACCTGCCTGCGCGGCTGAAGGAGCAGGCAGTGGTTTGGGGACGGCTTCGCTGCGAGAGACTCTCCTGCCTCTGCCCCACGGACGTGGCTGCAACTTATTAAATCCATCCCTCTTGAACAGCCTTTTCATAAAAGTACTCTGGAGCACAATCAGGAGTGTGCATTGCCTCATCCTTTTAACAAATATGTTTTGTAGCCCTATTAAAAGGGGTCTTCATCTATCCTGTCAAAGCTATTCTGCTGGGGTTTTTTAGTTTAATTACACTATCCAATTAAAACTCCTTGCTGCATTTTGATTCGCTTCTCCTTGGGCTTGAGTGGATATGACATTTACAAGGCTCGCCTTTCAAGCAGACAATGGCGTGATTGATGAGGTGCAGACGCAATGAAGGAGGCGATTGCCATGTGGAAACACTGCTTAGTGCATTTTGATTTATTTATCATCTTTTTTCCCAAACAAGGTTGCTGGTGAAGAGGTTTTGGGCAACCCAGAGTTCCACCTCAATTTTCACCATTCTTGCAAAAATCTTTATTACTATTCTGCCTTTGATGATAATTTGAAGAAGAAACAAAAGGCTTTGGGGGGAAAAAAAGTCCAGATGTGTGAACAGTTACCACAATTTGACATAAAAGTGGATGTATGCAGCACTTTAATTGCAACTTTGCTTTCAGGACATCTGGAAACAAGACATCCACTAATGCCAATGTTTTCTAATTAGCCTACAGTAGAATATAAAGACCTGAGTTGTAGGAAAAGTGATCCTGAAATATGCTGCTCCCTGAGAGAATGGGGCAAGCCAGCAGGACAACACTGTTATTTTTTTCCTTAACACTCATATCATTTGTTCCCACTTAAGTAATGCCTTGGTCTGAAGGAGATCCATTACAGGTGCGTGGCAGGCAGTCTGAACTCATCGGTGGTTCCACTGATACCAGTGGGGTCAGGATTTCATCCATAACTCTGACTGCTGTCGCTACCTCTGAAGGAGACATCACCTCTAAAATATGTATCTCTCGGATAAATATCACTTGCATAAAATGGGCTTAACCCCGTTTTTACACTCAGGACAATATTCCCGTTCAATCTGTGCTCGGTACTATATCCCTGATAATCCAGCTGCAGCCGTGGTGTAACTCGTGACATCCCCCTAGAAGAAAACTTACGTTTTCTTGTTACTAGAGGTTGTCAGGATGGGCGCTTTGATGGTAATGCAACGCTTGCATTTTGGTAGGACCTTCAAGCCCTGCTCCAGGGTCACGGCATCTTTTCTGAGGTAGCACATGTGGATTTCAAACAACAGTGTCCCTCCCCAAAGCTTTCAGATTAAATATAACAGTGGTTGGTGAGCAGAGGTTACCCCATTTCATGCAGTGGTTTAAGTAAATTTGCCTTTGTATAGAAACATTGTTTGTGTGTATTTTATTTTCATCATTCCTTGCTTTTTTACTAGTATATTTCTAATTCATTGTAATCCTTTCTGAGTCCGTGAGAAGAAGTTACACGGTTTGATCCTGTTGTAGTCACAATTTCTGAAATGGTGAAAATCTGTGATGTCAAATGATGCCCGTAAGTGGTTTGTTCTTCAGAGAGGTCTTTCTCTAGCTATTTATTCCACTAATAACTCTTAATTGTTGACTTCTGCCTTATGGCCCTGTAATGACAAAGCAATCATCAAGGTATATTGAAAAATTAACATAAATTTGCATTTTCCAGTGTTTGTTTTCTGTTTTGTCTAATTCATGAATATTCTTTTCATCCTGCATCTAATTAGTGATTTAATTCAGTGCATGCTGTTTTAGAGAGTGGCACTGGCAAAAGAGAGGTTTTTGGTACAGTCTGAATCGGGGAATGGGAGAGGAAGCAGAAAAGCTATTTCTAGTCTTGGCAGATTTGGTAAAAAAATTGTCTTTTCTTGTGCAAATTCACATCCTTCCAAGGTTTTCCAGGCAAAAAGTGTATTTTTTTAGACTCTGATAAAAAGAGTTTATTACTTAGATTAAAAAGTGAAAATTTTTTTCACCTGTATCAAGTGAAGTATGGTGGACTGCAAAGTTTTTGTGTATTTTCCAAGACCGTAACTTGCAGAAATCAGCACAGGATTTACCAGCGACTGTATAAGCACGTATTAGTCAGTAATTGGAAGCTGTAATTCAGCAGTATTTCTCACCTGCTGCACGTAAACACAGAAACACTGAGAAGTCGGGGGGATGAAGTGCAAGGGTGGAGGTTGCATGAGTACAGTTTCACCAAACCTGCGGAAGACAGAGAGGAGAAACGCGAGCAGCAGATTTACATCTGGCTGTGCTACTGGGTTTGGAGGAATTATTGGTTATGCCGTAAGTAGCCTCTTCCTTCACTTTTTTGGCAGTATAGTAATGTTAAATATTAGGAGATATGCCAAACAGTTGAATTTAAGACATCGTGCTGAAAGAGTAAATGAGCTCTCCTCGGTGAATTTCCAGTGAATTAGCATCTTGCCCTTCTGCCTGAGTCTGCTGTAGGCTTTTCTCCAGGTATAACCACACAGGAGCCTATTAGCGTTCCAGGGTTAGAAAAGATTTATCAGCATTCAGAGCTGAGGCCAAAGGGCACCGACGGTAGGATGTCGTTTTCCTGCTGTCGCAGTGAGGTTAGCCCCAGCGCCGGCTGGGGAGGCACGGCAGGAGCGCGGCTGGCACGGGGCAGCGGCACGAAACCTGCTCAGGTTTGCTGAGCTCGCCTTGTGGGTTGTACCTACATCACGACAAAAGCCTGTGATAACAGATGAGTTTCTGTCATTTCATTTGCCTTCCATAAACGTTTTAACAGGTAAACATAGTTGGGAATAACGTGTATTTTCCGTTGCACAGCTGATTAATTCTGATTGCAAAATATTGAGATTTCCCCCTGTTCAGTTCACTCTTGCCATCCGCTGCAGTGGCTGACATTAAATACACTTCTGCATGGTCTCGGTGTAGGGCAGTGACAGACAGCACTGACATTTGCTGGAGTTGAACACTTGTGTTTCAGACCCGCAAGCTAAAGGACACCAAACCATTGTTCGTGTAGGAGTCATGGTAATGAAGCCATTTGTGCGGTATCTGCATTTGTTTTAATTCTGCCATCATGTGTGGTAGAAGCCACTTGAGCTGCTGCTGTTTGTTACATGATATTCTTATATGGAAATATAAAACCAGGGAAGTTCCTATTGATCTCTGAATCGTCAAGGGTGTTGCTCTATTGGAAAGAGGTACATCACATATTTAAGCACTCTTGGAAATGGAAATCAATCTCACAATTCATAAATTCCATCTGGCTAGAATAGTAGCAGAGCAAAGTGCCAGTTATGATTTCAGTGAACTAATATTTCATGCTGTAAATAGTATAATGTGGACACGGAGCACATAAACATAATGCTGTAATGGGGCTTTCTAAAGAAAAGTCGTCTTAGCTTCTTTCCACTTAATCGCCCGTCAGGACGTAGGACTGGGTTACGCGGCCTGCACGGCCGGTCGTGCACAACCGCAGCAGGCGCCGCGCGTTCAGGCTTTGCGTCGGATTCAGCGGCGGCGCCGCATCCCCTGCGACTCCCGAGAGTCCGTGCGGGAGCGCGGGTCCGCGGCTCAGCCAGCGCCTTGCCGGAAAGGCAGGGACTGGAGCAGCCTCCGCACCGGCGGGACCGGGAGCGCCTGGCTGCGGCAGCCGGGCTGCCGGAGGGGGGGCGGGGTGCTGGCGCGGCACGGGGCGGCCCTGGGCGAGCTCTGCCTCCTGCTGCATGGCACGTCGGGGTTGTTACTGGCATCTGTTGCTCTAACTGTCATCGCAAGAGCTGACTCCTCACAATCCTAAAATAAGCACTCGCAATAAAGGTCTGCGTCCTGCTTCTGTCAGCTGTACAAATACTTCTGCCGGAAAGGAGGAGTAGATCGCCGGTTTAAAAGAAAGACAGAGGTACTGGGGAAGGTTTCCTCGTCAGGCATGACGGAGGCTGTGATCTCGCTTGATTTGCATATTTAATATTTCATTCTGTGGTTCTGTGCCCTACCTCTGCGGGGCGATGCGCAGCAGGGCAGCAGAGCTCGAGAGGAGCACGCTGGCGGCACGCCGGGTCTTTCTGCTGCCTGCATCCCACGCGGGCTGTGCTGCTGCTACCGGCGCGGCCGCAGTGCCGCACACCCGACCCGCTCTCCGCCAGGTGAGCGATGAACGCGCCCAGAGGTTTAGTGCCCGCACTGTTGGCTTCATGGAGCGGGTCGATGTTCGCCTTGGGGGAGGCGGGCAGCGGAGCCCCGGCCGAGCTGGGTGCCGGCGCCGTGGCCGGGGTGCCGTGCGTGGCCCTGCCTGCGCTGCGCCCGGACTGAGAGCGAGCCGGCAGAGAACCCACCTGGAGAGAAGGAGCCGTTCCGCTGGAAGCGAGGGGCTCGGCTTCTGGCGCTTTCCGAGCCCGCCCAGCCTTTCCCACCGGCTGAGCCGTGCGGGGGCAGGAGCCTCCGGAGCAGCCGGCGAGGGGAGGGCAGCGTGGGGAGAGCGGGCTTCTCGGGTGGAAGAAAACGTGGAAGGAAACATCTAAACCGGGTGAAAGGAGCCTTGATGCGTGCCAAGAATCACCCCACGAACTTCCAAGACCCAAAACAAAGAATCTCGTTGGAATCCTCCAGACCGTGTTTTGTGCCATTTTAATTTTCATTTTTGGTAATCTGTTTCTGTAACTGCATGTAATATTAAATGCCCAAGGAAAACTGTGGTAGCTGGTGGGGCGCGGTGCTGTGGCACATCCCCAGGAATGGTGCAGGGGCACTTTTGGAATTGTAAAGACACTGAATTCAGTCCCAAGCAGACCCAGGCATGCATGCATTAACATACTGATGAGCTCGCTGCTAGGAATTCCCGCATTTTTAGTACCACAGAGGCATCATTTTTCAAATGATTTAAAGGGGGGGGGTATTATTATTAGCCAATTTTTCAATATAGAATTTATATTCCAGATTAGTGCATCATAATGGTGTTTAATTAACATGCCACAATAAAATACTCACGTCTCAAATTTTCTGGCCGAGCATATATCAGTCACTTTTTGGAAATCTGGAGAATTAGATAATGTAAATAAGATTTCAAATTAGCTTTCCTCCAGGAAAGACCTGAATTTACAGTAATGTGGCTTTTACTCTACGGATTACTAACTTTGACCTTTGAACTGAATAAATTATGAGAAAACTGATGGAAAAGTACAATGTATAGAATATGCTTAATTTTAATTTTGAAGCCATGAACATCCATGCAAGTGAAGGATATTTTGCCTTCCCACATGTTCTGCATATAGACCTTTATGTTAAAGCCGTCCCGCCTATCCCGCCTGCCGTACTTTTAAAGGTCAGGAGTTCCCGTGCTGTTCTCCGAAGGCAGCCGTAGAGGCTGGCCAGGCTGTCAGCACCTGGTGTCCATTTAATCACTTAAAACCTCCATTTGGGACTGAGCAGCAGTGAAGCCCGCCAGCAAAGTGCTATGTAGATAGAAATTACAGTTATACTTCAGTTTTGATTGTCCTCCTTGTAGGAAGGGAGATGCCTGGTTTTGAGTATCTGTTCCGTAGCATAGTTGCTGCATCCTTTTGTATTTTACAGCGGTGATGTTCCCCTTTGCTGTAAGCAACTGGGTAGGTTTGGGTGATGTTTTGGGGAGAGGTTGTTGGAGTGATGATTCTGGGGTTAATTGGCCTTTTATTTTAAATATAACACTTATCTTCTGCATGTGATGATTATACAGTGAATAGTTACATAAAGTAGTCCTAATGTGGTAGTTTAACTGAAATATAGTCTTGGGCTGAATGGGAGCTAACTAGCCATTTGATAGATTTTTGCATTTCCTGCAGTGGGGATGTGATGGGAAAACGAACTTTATTGAATAGAGTTCAGCTGCTCCTGTAAGCCACCACTTGCCTTAAATTGAAATGACATGAGAAGCCTGTCAGCGTTTCATTACTTCCTTCTGTTGTGCTGATGGTATGCTAAGATCACCATCTGTGTTTTTCTTCTGTCAGGCACACAAGCTCTGCTGAAACTTTACAGGAATATTCTGAACAGTTTTTTTCTTATCTTTACAGGTCATGCAATATTTAAACTTACATATCTAAGCAATCATGACTACAAACACCTTTACTTTGAATCAGATGCTGCTACTGTCAATGAAATTGTACTGAAGGTGAGTATTAAATTTTAACGTGACCCAAAATCCTGGGTGTTTTACCGCTTGTTAGACATGAAAGTATTCAAGAGGCTCTGGAAATACATGAACAGTGCAGTGCCTGAGGACCACTAAGGTGCATTTAACTTACCAGGCTAGTTGCCTGGTGCCTATTATTTTATTCATTTTTCACACAGCCATACAGCAGGCTGTCTGTTTGTGTATAAGATTTCCTTTTATACTAGTTTCTGGTTAATAGAGACATCGGTTTTCTGTGGAATTTCACAGGAAACTACCAAATTTCATTGTGTCCAGATAGTTTCCTCCTCCGGACACGTGAGATGGTCTGCAAGCCCCGTGTCTTGGCGGAGGTGCAGGTGCTGCGCAGGGTTGGGTGCCCTGC
>NW_010972648.1:867770-878613 GCF_000737465.1 Haliaeetus leucocephalus
GGCGGCCCCCGGCGGCCGCCCGGGCCGGGCTGTGGGGCGGCCGCCGGGGGGCCCAGCCTCAGAGACCCGGGCAGGGCACCCGGCGTGGGTGAGCCCCCAGCCAGGATGGCGAGGAGCTGGGGGAGCAGCCGCCCCGGTCTGCGAGGGGCTGGAGGAGCTGGCGTGGGGCTCAGCAGCGGGGCGGGCGGCTGAGCAACGGTCCCGGCACCGCAGAGGCTTTGGGAGCCGCAATTAATGTTGTTCAGAGATTCCGGGAGGGCTCTGGTAAAACCGCGCGCTGACACGATGTTCAAGGCCACAGGTTGATGCCGGGTTCGCGGCTCCAGCGCCGGCCCGGGCAGAGGCGGTGACACTGCCAGGACAGCGCTTCTCTCCTGCCTTTCGCACGTCTTTTCCAAGCGCGGGTGTTTGTACGAAGCAAACAGGTTCTTTTTCTCACCGTGATCCTTTATCAGAATTGTTTGCTTTTCTTGTGGCTCAGTACGTACATGTATTGGCTTGCTTTCCGAAACAAATTTTTGTATCGCTCTTGGAAGATTAAACTTAATTTTCCACAAGCTAATATTTTATAGCAATTCAGATTTTAAAAAGCAGTAATTTTGGCAAGCCATCTGTTATGTTTGCCTTTATTTTCTGTGTGGAGTTTAGGGGATTGCTAAATAACTGACATACAATGAAATAATTTTCATTAATAACATAGAAGGTGAATGTATTTGGGGGGTTTACTACTTACTTTGTGAACTGTTAGGCTGATTCTTTTGTTCCTACTTTATCTTAAATAAGCTATTGTAATCCAGAACACTTGACACATCTGAGACTGGTCATAAAAGGCGGCTAAAAAAAAGGTTTGGTATGAATAACATGAATATTCAAGAGAAAAATATTATTGAACAGTACTTTTTTTCTGAAGTTGCAGATTGTTTATATAGAACATTTTCTGGTTTCATGCATAAGTTACCAGTTTGTTTTCAATTCCATCAGCATTAGGAGATGCAGAGAAATCAGACTTTTCAAATTAGGCTTTTTACATGATCAAGTGAGAAAGACCGAGGCTTTATTGACCATGAAAATTCCCTATATTTTTATGCCTTAAGCTGTAATATGCAATGAAAGTGAAACACTCTACAGTGCATAAAATTGTGCAAGTTTTAAGCCACAGCATATTAACCAGCTAATGGCAGACCAAAGGGCATTTTTATCTTTTTGATTCTTGCATTAACCTTCCATTAAAATTATCTATGTGATTATCACAAAGCACTGGAGATAATAAATTTAGGGAATAGCAGGCTTGTTAAATATCATTTAAAAATGCTTTCATCAAGTAAAATGTGCCAAAACACAGGGAAACTATGAGATTAGCTGAGTATGCAAACATCGTAATGAAAGAATTATTTTTATTGAAGCTGATAAAGTCTTTTATTGAAAATTACTATATTAGACCAGCACTCTGGGTCTTCACGACTTGCTGCGCTCACTCAGAGGTTTGGGTGACAAGGGGGGACGAGGGGAGAGGGATGCTGAGAGCCCGTGGCTGCTGTGGCTGCCCTGCGCCGAGCCGAGGGCTGCGGGAGGAAGAGCCGGAAAGCGGCCCTGCGCAGAGCAGGGCTCTCGGAGCTCCGAGTTCCCTCTGCCATCGTTTTGTTGATGGCCCGCTGGGACCAGTTTCACTAAAGCCTCATTCAGTTGGGTGCTGTGAGGGTCCCTGCCCTCCCCGGGCTGTCCCGCTGAAGCACCGACGAAATTAAATACTGTTTCATGTCTTGCAGGTTAACTATATTCTAGAGTCACGAGCAAGCACAGCCAGAGCAGATTATTTTGCTCAGAAACAAAGAAAACTGAGCAGGAGAACAAGCTTTAGCTTCCAGAAGGAGAAGAAGTCAGGACAGCAGTAACGCCTAGCCTCGAGGAGAGCCTGTCTGCCGAATTCGGAGGAGGAGACGCTCCCCACCGCCCGAGACAGGTGGGAGCCAGGACTGCGGTGCTCCTGCTGCCAACAGGCAGGAGCAGCCGGGGAAGAAATCTGAATTATCCCGTCTCTCACGGTTGGAAGATTATCCCTCGTTGGTGATGGGAAGTCTCCCCTGTGACAAATATAAAGAGCCATATCAGCCGGAAAGAAGACTGTTACGCTTCAGGTTCCTTTGATTAGAAATAAGAGAATGACGTAGACTGGCATCATTTAATTACTGTATTATGTACAATCACAAGAAGAGATGTGATTACATATTATTTCACAGCCTGGTTAAAATAAATTATATACATCTGTAATACACCCACATACACACAGGTATTGCTTGTGACATGATCAAATTTCTAAAAACAAAATGTAGGACAAATGTATCCATTTTTACTATTAATAAACAGATGTAAGCTTTTTCAAGGTCCATATGATGCACAGTTCTTTTGGGGGGAGGCTGTAGTCCCAGATGGTTTCACTTCTGTTGCTGAAGTGCAGGAGGCAACGGTGAGCCAGGGAACAGCAGCCATTGCAGGGGAGCCGATTTGTGAAGAAACGTTGAGACAGTCAAGTCTGTTGTGGTTTGTTTTGTTCAAAAATATTTTTATTTAACTGTGCTTTTCAGCTTTGCATACGTTTTATTGGAAGTTACTTGCTGTAGTCAGCACGGTGTTTTGAAAACCAAGGCAGCGTCTCTGCAGTTGAAAGGAGAGCATCCTCCTGCCTGTGCGAGCTGCCCACGGCCACCCGTGGAGTCACGGCTGCTGCTGCACTGGGGTCTGCTCTTCCTCTCTGAGACAGCTTGCACCTGAGGACTGAGAAATGCCTTCTCCTTTTCTTAATATTATTCTTTAAAAATAAAAATTAAGACCGACTTTGTACTGGGATTTGTAACTATTTTGGCCTTGTCCATCCTTAATAATACATCAGGGAACACGTGAATGGGATTACTGGGAACCAGAGCTGCATTTCTGGTTCAGCTCACCAGAGGTGTCTTTCATAAATCCCTCCAGGTCATTGAAGCTGGAGCTCTCTGCGCTGCTGCTGTGGATTTTCTATCAAGCAAATGCCCCCAGTTGGAGAGGCGTTTAACCACAGCCGGGGCTGCAGGGCAGGCTGCAGTGCTGCGGGTCCCACGGGCAGACCAGGCTCCCTCCTGCCGCCCAGCCTCGCCTGCCGCAGCGTGACCTCTTACGGTGTCCTACCTTGCTTTTGTATAGAGAAAAAGTTTCTGAGCCTTAACACATAGTTTAGGAATAAACACTAAGGCAGAGAGGTCTATTTGTCACTTACCTGTTGCGTTTAAGTTCTTGGTTTTTAAAGGTTTAGCCCTCCCGGAGCCGGTGTCGGTGCTGCCTCAGGAGGGGAGCCCTGCCCGCACCGCAGAGGCCAGTCTTCGCTGTACAGTCTTCCATGGTATCTGCAAAACAAGAGAAACAATATTTTATAGTATGATATTTTTTAATATTTTATATGTGCAAATGCAGCACAGATGCAATGGGGAAAGGCCCTTCAAATAATGCAATGTAAATGACTCCTTTAACCACTTTGTGAACTATTTAACATTAAAGTTGTTATGTGAATGTTCTTTTGCCACCTAGTTTCAATTCTTTTTAGCTGAACTAAAAAATTGCCTACGTTGGTATCAGAAACTACAGAAGTCTCCTACTTGCTTCCATGGCTGTAATGCTGTTGCCACCCACTTACATTTCTTTATTATAAGTAGGTATTCAATATACGCAGTATTTTGCTTTCAGTAAAGCCTAAAGATTCACATAATAAAAAAAATCTCTGCTGTCTAAACTGTGGTAACATTTGTGGGTGCATAGTCACTTGCCCAGGCCGCGTGCATTTACACCATCTCGTAAATCACCTTCCACTTGCTTTATTTTTAGTGCAGTCTTCCCACGGAGCTGGGACACGCAGCGCATCCCTGGGGAGGACGGGCAGGGCGGCAGGGACGGGACGCGGCTGCTGGAGGACACTTGGAGGGCTTGGTGGGGAGCAGGCACAGTGTGGAGCCCAGAGTGAGTTTGTTTGCTCCAAAAGAGCCGTTCACAGTTAAGAAGCGAATTTACTTCCACAAATCAGATCCAGTCGAATATGCAGTGTGGAGGAAACCTTCCTTAAATTCTGGAAACATCGAGCTTTTCAAGAGATGAACAGCCTCTCAGAACAGACATTTCTACTCTTTAGTGTTTGCTGAAAGAGTTAAATCAGAGCTCATGGTTGCAATCTGTGTGCAGCTGAACACAAATCCATCATGGGCTGGTCTTTCCCTGGTAGTTGTAGATTTAATTGATTCAGATGGGCATTCAACTGGGTCAGAAAAGCAAGC
This sequence comes from Haliaeetus leucocephalus, assembly GCF_000737465.1. NCBI lineage: Eukaryota > Metazoa > Chordata > Aves > Accipitriformes > Accipitridae > Haliaeetus > Haliaeetus leucocephalus. The sequence goes on from NW_010972648.1 coordinate 872,066, forward strand.
TGTTCTTTCCATGCCTTGTTACTGGGCTTCAGCAGAAGAGGGTGGCTGCCGGCTCACGTAACGAGGATGACTTCTTGGTGACGTGCATCGGTAGCTGTTGGAGGCATCAGAGGTTTTCTGAATTTTCTCTTTCTTCCCCTGTCAGAGGGGGACCTGGCTTGCATGTGCACCTGAAGTTTTATGGTCGATTGCACCTCATGGAGCAGAGCGTATGCTTGTAAAAAAATCACGGGCACAGACCCAGTGAGAGTCGGGGAGCTCAGGCACAGAGTGAGTGCAACCAGAGCTGGTTCCCCTCACAGTACCGGCAGCCCCGCGGGACTCGTACCTGTGGGCTGGTCTCAGCCCAGGCGCCTGCAGCAGCCGGTGCTGCTCACAGCTGGCCTCTCGCTGCCCATCTTGCCTGGCCTTGTACAAAAAAATGCTGCTCGGAGAGTCCCAAATCCGCCGGGAGAGACGGGTGACTTTTGCGGTGAGACCCTGAGGTCACTCGTTGTGCTCTGAGGGCGATTGAGCATTTGTCTGGGAGGTTTGTGAAAGAGCAAAATAGCTGATGAGGGGCTTTGCCCGCTCAGGAGCAGTCGGTCAGGTGGGGATGGCCAAGGCTGCTGCAGCCGCAGCGAGTGCTGCCCGCAGAGATGAGCCCTCGCCGCCTCCTTCGTTTTATCAGAGTATTGAGCAATGAAAGAGTAACCTTTTAGCAGAGGACACCCAGGGCACTCAGGCATGTGCTGGCGCCCAAGGTGGGAGCGCTGGGGCGCCTGGCCTGACCCGAGCTCTCCCAGGGCTCTGCAGGGGCTTGCCATGAACTCCTGCAGGAGCAATTCGAGCCAGAGGCTCCTTTGGGTTTAGGCTGGCGGGAGCCTCGTGCATCCCCGGGGTTTTGCAGCTGCCCCGCAGGCAATGGTGGCAGGGCTGGGACCCGGCCGGGAGCATGGGCTGCACCCACCCTGCACTGGGACAAACAGCCGAAAACCATCGTACAGCCCTGGGTGCAGCCCTGAGATTAATGGGGGGAGTTATTTATGGAGACATGTTTGTAATGGGCCCATGAATTTCATGGAAATGCGCTGCTGTGGCGGCGTGTGGTATTGGGTGCTGCTGCTGCTAAAATTAATGCCCCTTAAATCACATCCCGGTGCAGACTCCCCGGTGCAACGCTGGGACAAGGACAGAGACGAGGACAGAGAAGTGTGAGCACAACGGGCACAAAGGCCGGGAAGGGCCAGCGGGAGGGTACCCCCCCGTCCCGGCCGGGTGCTGCTCCCCGGCACCGCCGGCTCGGGGCCACTGCGAGCAGCTGAGGCATGGGGAGGGCTGGCCCTGTGCACAGCCCCGCGCTGCCACTGCTACGGCACGAAGGGTTAAGCACTGTCATGTTTTATTCTCCCCACACACCTCTGCTTAAATGCAAAAAAAGAAAAAAAATCTCAACAGGGTGTTGTTCGCTCTAAAAACCCTAAGCATGATTTGTGAACTCTCACAGCCTTGGTAATCTCATCAGAGTAATGGGATTATATTTCAAATCACCATGGCCTGTTCATTACACATTTAAACTCCTTTGACAGAGGAAAAGTTAAATAAAATGTGTGCGTCAGCCCTGGTTGACTTTCCCAGTTCTCTTTCTTGATTAGACAAACAGATGCTGAGCTCCAAAATGAAAAAATAATGTGCTCATTTATTCATTTTTCTGACAAGTCACAATAGATTTTTAACTACAAATGAGCCCCCTCCCCAGGTGGGGAGCGTGGGGGCAGCACGCACCGCGCCGTAATGGGCTCCGAGCCGGCGGCTGGGGCTAAACTGGGGCACAAGTGGTCATTTCCGCGCCGCGAGTGCAGGGACGGTGCCGCGATTCCCCCGCCGCCGCCGCCGCCGCCACCGCCTGATGAATTTCTCCGAGGAGCTGACGAACGGCTCTTGCATTCCTGCTGCGAGCGCAGCCGCCGCCAGCAGCAGCGCGGCCCTGGCCGAGGCAGCTCTCCACAAAAAGCCCCAACCATGGGCACCCATCGAGGTTTCTGGCACCTCCCGCTCGGCTCTGCTGAAATGCACCTGAGCGGCAGCGCCGGGGCTGCCACAGCTGTGGAGACTGCCATGGCGTGGCCATGCCGAGCACCTCCTGCACAGGCATGGTACCTGCTCCGTGCGCTGGAGCTCCCGTCCATCTCGCTCTACAGCCTTGCTCTCAAACTGACTTTTTGCACAAGCGTCAGATGTGCGATGGGGGGAAGTGGCTGAGCTCGGCCCAAGCGCGGCGGATCTCAGCAGCCAGCCGGTGCGGTGCCCCCAAGTCCTGCGTGGGACTTTTTGCCGCCGGAGCTCAGACCTTTCCCAGGAGCTGCTAACGAAGGAGCACACATACTGCGGGGAGGCGTCGGGGCTGCCGGCGGGCTGGGCTGCGCTCCCCGCTGAAGAGGAGGGTTTCACATCGGGGAGCGCTGGGGCTCTATCAGGGAGCTGAAATGCCAGATAATTAGAAGTACACCAGCAAACACCATTATTGTCAGGAGAATGCAATTGCATACAGTAATGAAGCAATTATTAATGAGCAACTGCAAGGCTGTCATTAATTTAAGCTTTTCAGGATCACAGACTAAGGCAAGTTAAATGTTAAAATGGAGCCGGGGCTGGGCTGAGCAGGGCTTTCCGCTGCTGCAGGGTGGGCAGCGTGGGGCCGTTTTGCTGCACCCCCTCCCTGGGTGAGACACCCCACGTGCCCACGGTGCCCTTCCCAGGCTCGTGCCCTCCCCGCCTCGATCGCCCTGCCCTGCAACCACACGAGCACAAGGAATTCCTTCATCCCAGCATCGGCCCCTTCGGGCAGGCTGGGCAGCGGCTCTGCAGGGGACGGGGACGGGGATGGGGACAGGGTTCGGCGTGCCACCCCATCCTGCAGCAGCACAGGCAAGATGCCGGTGGCTCCGCAGCACAAGTGCCGGGTGTGTTCGGGGACGGTGCAGCCAGGAGCCGCTCCCGCACCAGCGCGCAGCCCCGCGCTGCAATCTGTCACGGCGGCTGGGGCTCGCCGGCTCTGCAATATGTACCTCATGTCTGGGCTGTCATCGGACATAATTCCTCCCTGCTGGCATATTGCTGATTTGTGCATAAGTGATGCATGCAATCCACCTGAGCTAGGAGTCAGGGGTTTCTTGATCTGGGGCTGTCAGGGCAGAGTGTTTTAGTGCCTCCTGCGATTAGCTGGAATTGACAGGCCCTGAGAGCGGGGAATTGCACAACAGGGGAATTAACAGCCAGGGACTGAAGTGGAGTGTGGCACTCGTTTAATCTGCAATTTATCAGTTTACGTGGCTTCTTGTCGCAGGCGGAAGATTACACTCCAAAAAAGAAGGGTCCCTTTTTTTTTTTTAATTTCACCTGACAGGGAGAGGGAAGAGCAATATTCAGAGGCTGACACGGTTGCTGGCTCCCACTGGGTTACCGGACCGTGCCGTGCTAGGATGAGCCAACCACAGCCTCTTCACGGGTGCCGGCATGGCGGCAAGTGCAGCCCCGACAGCCCCAGCACGGGGGCACGGCTGCAGGGCAGGCAGCCCCCAGGGCCCCCATCCCTGGCTTCAGCTGCTGAGCTTCACCCCCGAAGGCGGCGAGGGCCACCGTGGCCGCACCGCCCTGCAGCCCCCCGAGCATCATGGCCAGCCCACGCCAGGGTGATTGTGCAAGGGCTGAGCAGCCCCTTCCCGACCACCCTGCTGGCAGCCCCGCTCCTGTTCCAGCACATGCCCTCCCCTCTCCCTGTCCCCATCCCCATCGCACAGATGCTCCCCTGTGCCGACCGCACCACCGGGTCCCCTGCCACTTCCATGGCAGCTCCATAGCAGTGGTGCCGCAGAGGGAGCTGGCATGACAGGGGCTGCGGCAGAGCTGCTCTGAGCTCAGCAGATTCCCCATCTGCAAGTCCTGGGGCAGCCACAGCCGGCTCCGTGCCGATCGACTGCCGGGCCATTAGTCTGGCCGTGCGGGAGCGGTTCCTGGCAGCGCGGCTTCCAGCAGCACTTCCCGACTGCTGCATCCCCAGCCAAGGCCGAGCCGAACGCCCCTCGCGCTCCGCCAGCCACGCGGCTGCGCACGTGGGATGTCACCGTGGGAAAGGCAGCCCTGGCGCGGGACGTGGTGGGGACGGTGTCCATGGGTTGGACCCCTCTAACAGGTGAGCAGAGGTCCTGCGTGGGCAGGGGTGGCCTGCAGGTGTCCCTGCCCAAGATGCCAACACCAGCCCCGATGATGGCTCCCTGGACCACGCGGGGATGCCTGGGGCCTCCGCACCCTTCAATACATGCCACGCTTGACTTCGGCTCCAAAGGAGGGTCCGTAGAGCCGCAGACCCTGTCTCAGTGCTGCCGCGGTGCTGGCGGTGTGTGCGGGAGGCACATCTCCGGGCAAGGAAAGCGGCATCCGCGGTGGTGCCTCCTCCTGGCCCCCACCATACCACGCGCTCCAATTTTGATAATATCATTAGAGGCTGATAATGGTTTCCAGGAACACTGTAGCCTTTCTGCGAGGTGACAGCCTGTAAAGGCAGCATGACAGATAATGTATTCTACAAGGGTACAATAATGTGACTCCGAGCACATTAAACTCCTTTAATGTGGGTGACATACACCTTCCTCTTAACATACATTATCATCCTGGGGGCACACGCAGCATGCAGCGACACAGAGCCGGAAGCCCAGTGCCCACGGACCCTCATCCTGCCTTGCTTCTCGGTGCTCCTGGAGCCGGCGCTGGTGCTGGTGCTGATGCCGGTGCTGGTGCCGATGCCGGTGCTGGTGCCAGTGCCCCACAGCCCCCTCCATGCAACGGAGGCTCCTGCGTCAGCCGCGCTCTTCCTTCCCCCGGTGCGAGGAGGTTAAACTGTGCGATGCAAATGCTCTCGCTGCGTGTAGGCGATCTCCTTGGCCTTCCTTGGCGGCCTGCTCTGATACTGCAAACCTTTATCCAACCTTATGGTATCAAAGATTATTTATAATGAATTAAATACGTTTTTAGCAGCTTCTTTCCACACTTACTGCCACACTTTCACTGCCACTTCAACTTAATTAGGGAGGCCTTGCTAAAGAGATGGGAATAAATGCATCTATAGAAATATATCTATGTATAAATGAAGAAAGCAGCCACCACAGGTCAAACCAGTACTTTCAATTTATTGCCCTGGTACATTCATTTGTAAATAGCTTTGCCTTGCTGGTTTCTAAGTGCAAGGCTAATGTTGGAGTGCTTAAATTAATAGTGACGCACACCTTTCATTATTGCTATTAAATTAGGTGCTGGGCTTTGATGGATTCACTTGTTGCTGAACTAAAAGCCTTATAGATGTGGGTGTGCGTATCCATTTGGTTTTACAGCAAATTTAGGTCTTAATGTCAAGCCAGACAGAACTGAGTGAGTTCCTCCTCAGCACACTCTAATTAGCAGGACGGGCACCTCCCGCGGCCCCGGCCCCGCTCCCCCGGCAGCGCCGGCGCAGGCTCGCTGGTGCGGTGGTGGGGAAGCACATGGCAGAGAGGACCCTGGCAGGAGGACGTGCCCCGGGCAGGGGTACGTGCTGGCTGCCACGGCAGTTTGCAATGAGTTTGGGCTGCGTTTCCAGCGCGGCACCCCTCAAGGGAGGGGGAGCCGGGACCCCCTGGCAGCGTACCTGGCACCGAAGGTCTCGGTGGGTCCTTGCCACCACCTCCTGTGGGCATCGGCCCCACGCCGCTGCAGCACCCTGCCTTCCTGCGCCCAGCGTATTGTGGGGAGAGACGCATCGAAACATGAAAAAAAAAAAACTTTGGTCCCTGCAGACACATGGTGTTATGACATGTAACATCAGCCCTGTCACCTCCCGAGCTGTGACTGACACGCGCTGGTGTGACATGGCCCCCTGTGACACACGGCACAGCGCTGGGGAGCCTTGCACCGGGGTGTTCACAGGGGGGGTCCCGCTGCCCCATTCTGGCTGGGGGCTGGGGGCGCCCCGGGACCCCCATCCTGCCACCCTCACTGCTCTGTTTTTTCTGATTAATGCTGTGATTTTTGCCAGTGGCATCGTGAACGTCCTGTCCAAGGGAAAGAGGAGCTCATCTCCCGGGCAGGGGAGGGGAGGGAAAGCGAGGGGGCAGTTTGGGCAGGCGATGTCCAGGGGTCTGGAGGGAGCCACAGCGAAGCGCTGGGGACGAGCTGCGGGACACGGCGGGGAGTGGGCAGCCTCCTGCCATGCTGTCCCGATGGAAACACTGAGTGTGCTGGGGACAGGGAGCCCTACAGTCTCTGGGGGACCCCGGCTCAGGGGCCTGCGGGACAGAGTGCAGGATGAGGCTGTGGGATGGAGCAGAGGCTGGGGCTGCGGGATGGAGCACAGTCTGGGGGTGCAGGATGGGGCTGTGGGATGGAGCACAGTCTGGGGGTGCAGGATGAGGCTGTGGGATGGAGCAGAGGCTGGGGCTGCGGGATGGAGCACAGTCTCAGGGTGCAGGATGGGGCTGCGGGATGGAGCACGGGCTGGGGCTGCGGGATGCAGCACAGTCTCGGGGTGCGGGATGGGG
>NW_010972649.1:0-559 GCF_000737465.1 Haliaeetus leucocephalus
GTGTATACCTACTCCTAGTCCTGCAGTTTACCCAAACGGCTCTTCCTTTTGTGAGTACTACAATCATGACCAATTATATCTGACAGGAGACTTCTGTAACTTTATTGATTCCTTTATTCCTACCTTCTCTGAGAAGCTTGTTACACAGATGTGGATATTCAGGAAGCTCATGGCAGCACAAGACAACAACTCGAAATAAACACAGTTCCCAGCAGGGGAACTCTTAATCAAGCACTAAGTTGAGAAATCTTCTGCAGAGTGATGATCTGGCTCTTCTTGGCGATGGGATCAGAGCTAATTAGGATTGATGCTCTCCTCCAGGTCGTAACTGCCTCAGCTTCTGTAAAAGAAAAGCAGATGTTAAAGCACCATAACCATTTGTCAAATAATTACTGCATTACTGAGATTTCACACATGAATGTTCCGAGTAGGATTTTAACGGTGTGCAGGACTTGTGCTTCAGTCTCCTGAATCTCTGTAGCAAATTCTCTCTTGGTTCCTAAACCAGGGCAAATAATATACTTCTGCAAAAGGCAGAGAAAAATTTTAGTTTCATGCT
>NW_010972649.1:1592-9575 GCF_000737465.1 Haliaeetus leucocephalus
ATTGAGTATACCTGCATATTTGTTTCTTAGATGGAAGATGAACTTGTGGATCGTTTCACGCTGGATTTTTCTGTCTTACATTAATGGCTGACTGTGCCTTTCTTCCTATTTATAAAGTGAAAAGATACAGAAGGGACCCCTATCTTGAAGAGCGATCCATACTGCTAAGAAGTCTATTTTTATTTTGGCTAATGACTTCATCAGAGAAGCAATGCATAGCATGCTGCATACCACAGTATTGTGTTCTCTGGCCAAAGACGTAGCCTGTTGATAACGGGAGCGCCTTAGTAATGAACATTTTTTTTCCATTTGCTTAAAGAACTTAATACCTATCTGTTGCACTTCTTATATGGCACAGTCCAGTGTACTGCTTGCTTTGGTTGTGTACAAAGTGGTTATTTTCAAGTAATTATTTTACTTAAAAGTCATCTTTGTTATACTAAAAGAAATAACTTTTTTTTAACGGTAGAAGACCTGTCATTTTCATCCTATCCCCACATTTATATTTTAAAGGTTTAACAAGTTAGAGGATGAATTATATTAATTCAAGTTCTACCAGTGAGGCCTTTTTTATGCAGATCAGTAGAGTGAGTATGGGTTGAAAACAAAGCAGTCCACTTTTTTAAAGCCAAGTGCTTATGAGCCTGAAGTTTGATTTGGATTTCTTAACCTGTTAGTTCCTAGATGCTTGTCATGACAATCTGCTCTCAACAATTTGAAATGTCTTTTTTTGGCAGTGCGTGATAAATGAGGTTGCTTAAAAAGATCACCAAGTCATAATGCAGTTATGAGTGTAACCAGAAGAAAAAAAAGAATCTGTATCTTTTCTTGCTCTTACCCAAATCAAAGCTTTTAAAGCCACTTGCAGGAACTGTGAATTTTTTGTAGTGTCCCTCAGTTGTGCAGTCATAACCTTTTTACCTGACAGCATGGGAGTGTTTGAAAAAGACTTAAAGAATTTCTCAAAGCTTCTAAAAGTGCAGAGGAGTCTTTTCAAGAGTTTCCACTGTACGTGAACTGATTTTAACTGCAAAATAATTGTAGTACTATACTGTCTGGTTACTTATGTTCTGGTTTGAATACTGATATGGATAATAATAAATTATTTACATTATCAGTTCATGCATAAAAATACTGTGTTTTTTACTAGAGTGCTGTTTTCTCCCCCACACTTGTTGCCAACATGTTTCATTTTGCGCAAGTATTTCAAGATATCTGGTAATTCTCTGTATGCACCAAAGGCTTCTGTCTGCTCATTTTCTCCTCTGCTGATTAACTATTGATCATTAGCTGCAGGAATTATGTGCTAATACAGCCTCTCTGCTGGAAGTTAGGCTGTTGATCTAAAATAATATTTGTTGGGATCAATACCGTAGAAGTACAGCACTTTACTGCTGTCACTTCTTCTCATTATCAGTCAGCATCTGTTCAGACTACTCACCAGATTGTTACACCACTATATATTACTGGCAACTCAAAACCCAGTAGAGTAATTCGTTATCCACTGATTCTGTTTCTCAAATGCAGGTGTAATTTTTTTTGGCCTCTCTATATAGGAATTCCTATATAGGAATGATGATAAAGGTGTATTTTTTTATGGTGTTTTAAGTACGTACTTTTTAGCTGCTGTGCTGATACATAACTATTTCAGTTAAGAAATATTTTTCTTATTAAAATTTTAAATAGTTTTCTATTTAGGAGCTTTACTTTTCATGCTAGATTTGAAAACTGGAAGCTAATCTTTCTGGATGTATTCACACTCCTTCACAACTAGATCTCATCATCGTTTCTGTTTCTCAAACTTTTACTTAATGTCTGCACTGTGGGTTGCCTTCTGTCTTTGTAAAGTTCAATTTTAGGTCTCTGGTCTCTGTTCTTGATGCTTTTGTTCTTCTTCTGTGTATATATCTTAAGGGAGCTCTGACCACTTGTTTGAGGGCACATGTGAGGTAGGGGTAGGTGCGTTATTGTGGATATGAGTTGGGTTCTGCAGGTATCACTAGTGCTGCGGGTTAATGTACTGCAGCAGAAAGTGTATTAAAATGAAAACAGTGTCCAAACAATGGGAATAAATGAAACTTTTGAATTATTGTACTTGAAACATTCTTTTTTAGAGTTAATTTTATGCCTTCTACAAATTATGTAGTCAGATAGGATTGCCTTAATTTACTTTGGGTTTGTAATTTAGATGAAAACACAGTGCTAAGTAAGAACTGAAGAATTAAAATATTCTTCCATTCCTCAAAAAAATTTTTTTTCTTAATCTGTACTCGGAACATGAATAGTTTTCACAAAGATTTCAGATATAACCAGGCTCAATAAAACTTAATTCTTACAGGAGCAATAATCATCATATTCATTCTATAAAATGTAATGAACTGGAAAATTTTAACATCATGTAACTGAGGTTTACGTATATTCAAGGGGATGTTCTTCCATGATTCCCAGATGCTGTTAATATCTCAGTGATCATTTGCAGGAGAAGTGGAAGGAGATCCATTGTCTTTATTTTCACATGTATTGGCACTAATGCAGCATCCCAGTTTCTTTCCATGTGACTTTCATCCAGCTTACATTCTGCTTTTTTTCCTCTCACTGCACTTTCTTCCTTTGTTCACGTTCCACATATAGTTATGACTAAAATATTACCTCATGCCATACTTGGAACTGATGACTTTTCTCCTTGAAGTTAAGTAAAATAGAGTTAGTGGGGGCTGATGCAATGACTTTGTGAGAATGGGAAGTTATGATACCAATTCTAAAACAATGTGGTTTGAAAAATGGTAGTATCAGTCTGCTCCCAGTGCACTGTTCGCTCAGTTCATTTATAATAGGGTAACATCACAAACAGGTTTGGTTTTTTTTAGTCAGCTACGCAGTACTGTGGCATAGTAGCAGTGCACAGCTCTGTAACATCTCCCAGTGTATTCTTATTTTTCAATTTAAGATAGGTACTGTTGATGATGTAGGTAGGTATACAATGTACTTTTCACCTTGAAATCAAAGCTTTCCTTTTTCTTTTAGAAAGAAGGCTTTGTAGTAGCTTCACTATTAGCTGTGATAAATGGATGGATGGGATAAATAACATTAAGGAAAAAAGCTATTATGTTTCAGTCTTCCTCAGGCACATCCTTTTTGTTCTCTGTTTATTTTCTTATTATCCAGATCCTGTCAGACTCTTAAAATAATCTTGTACCTCTCCACTCTTCTGCTTTTGAGTTACATCTTTCTATTATCTCACGTGGCTTTGCCAAAAGGTTTGCTGTTTGGGAGCTGTGGGTGGAGGGTGCCACTCACACTAGCTAACGTTAGCCTAGTGAGTGTGGTTTTGTGGACTTCATCTATGATCAGTGAGGAGAGAGCAAAAGTCTCCTTTAGGGGGCAATTCAGAGAAGACCTGACTTAGATGCTTATGTTTTAGATTCAGTAGGGTAAAGACAAGATTTTCAGGGAAAGACCTTTTTGTTAGAGCAGTTGCTGTGATAGGAAAAGTCCTCAAACTAGCTTTTAAAACACCCTGCTAGACGTAGTCCTCTTACTGTGATTGCATACATTTGCAAATTGCCCAAACATGAAAATGCTTATCTTTTGTGATTTGACAGACAGTCTTGTGAATAGGTGACATCTGAGCAATGCATCTTAAATGAATATTTTGAAGTCAACTTAGTTCTGAAAGTAATTTAGCTTCCAGAAGCTGCATGGTCTATACCTCCCTAAACCTGCTGTTGGCATCCTTTCATAATATGCTCCTTACTTTGTTTCTTATTTTTCTTCCTTAGTTTATTGGCTGCTCTGACCTAATGACCCCTTTTTTAAGTCATTCCAGTAGAGTAGCACAATGATTTTAGGAGATAAATTTGCAAGACAGAAGTAATAGCCAAGTTTTTAATTCAAACTTACAGCCAATGTAAGTGTAACAGTCTTTAAGGGCTTTACTACTGCTTTTCACCTGAGACGGTAATATAAAGAGCATCTATTCCTTTATGCTAGTTTCTCATATTAATAAAACTTGATAGTTTGATAAATCTTAGGTAAGAACATAAAAATAGCTGTTCTGAATCAGACAACTGCTATGTCTCTTTGTATGGAAGAGAAAGGTGGGAGCGAGCAAATAGTTACACATCTTGTGGTATGTTTTCCTAGTTTCTAGAAGTTTGAGTGAAGAACTTCCTCAACTGCATGTTGAACTATTTGCACTTGAAGCTCTTGATGAGGTTTTTCTTACATGAATTTATCTGACAGCTTTTTCCTCTAAGCTTTGGCATCTATAAGTCACGGATATGAGATTCATAGTTGAATTATGCATACTTGTTGGTTTCTTTATAGAAATTGTCTGTTTCTAGGGTAACAGAACTGCTTGTAATATTTCAGCAGACACACCATGACTTCATAGCACGTAACTTCCCCTCCCCTTTCCTTTCAGAATTTCTAAGGTTCTTTTTGCATTTTGGTGCCTAGGAGCATTGAACTAAGGTTTTCAGAGATCTGTCTGCAGTATCTGCAAATGTTTTCTTAAGTCACAAAAAGTTGATTAGGACTTACGATTCCATATGTATAGTTAGGGAATGTCTTTCTCCTCTGTGTATTTATCAACACTGAAGAAGCAATAAAGTGATATGCAATTCAGCCATTATCAAGAGATACCTCTGCAACTCTTTGCATTCCAGTTGTTGTTGAATCTCTTCGCTGTTCAATCTTTTTTTACCAGCTCAAATAACTGTACATCAGCAGCAGACTGTGGTGTCTTACTGTCTTTTCCAGGTTATACACAACAGTGTTGACCTGCATATTCCCCAGTGTTGGTAACCTCTCTTCTCTGTGGAAGTGATCATGTGAAAGTCCTCTTTCCTTTATATCCTGTCCTTATTCATTTAGTTATTCATGAGGACTTCCCCTTTCATCTTCTAATAGTCCTTTTTTCTTTCACAGTCTTTTAGCAAGTTATCTTAGAGGATTTAGGAAATCAGTCACATATGAAACAGATGTGTCTCATACTGAATGATTCTTTGCAAGAATTGTAATAGATCTGCAAGGCCAGGACTTCTTTCCCCATTATATCGTTCCATTTTGATCTACTGATTTTGGTGAAATGAATTACTGTATTTCTTTTTCTTACGTTTAGTTTAATGATCACATAGGAGACTTGCAACAATTTTTGACCAGTCAAGAACATCCTGGGCAGTATAAATGTCTTGTGAGAAATCTTACTCTATGTTGTATTACGTTCTGAAGCGGTAATATTTTCAGTTGCTTTCTTGGTGAATCTTATCTTTGCAGTATAAAGGACTATGAACTATAAGTAAACAGTCAAATTGTCTCAGGACTATGAATTATTCTTAAAACTACTTGTCATTCCTGTTAGCCTATAAGAAAGGATGACTTGCAACTGTTAGCCTATGAACCAAATAAAATAGGGTTAGTTGCCCTGAGCAGTTGTTGCATCTTTAATAAAGATTAAAATGAATTGGAAACATCTTGTCTGGCTGTAAAAATTCTCTGGTGATATTTTTACAGCAACAGTTTACAAAGAACAGACACTTAATTATGTATGTGAAGAAGTCAAAAGACTCAAAAAATGTGTTTTGCTCCATTGCAGAATTTCTGCCTTCCAGTAATTGTATTTTTTTTGTTGTATTAAGAAGAAAAAGATTCAACTTTTCTCCCTCTTCTGAGGTAATGAACTACTCAAGAGTATCAGAAATTTCAAGCATTTAATTTCAGGGAGAGAGCACTTATTCATTCCTCACATTTTATATGTTTGAAATTTGCAACTAGAATGATTGCTCATCCTCAGTGGATCTTCTGGCAAGTGTGTATTAAAGTACAGTTGAGCAGAAATTTATCTAAAAGCTTAACTTTGAGGAAAACAAATATTTTTCATTATAAAAATCATTGTTCTGAAGCACTAATGTGATCTTAGGTATCCGTGTTCACCAAGCAGTTTTAAAACTGTGGTTTTATTTTAAGCCATCTCTCACTACCCAGAAACCAGTTTTTTGGCTCACTGAATTTGGTAAATGATGACTGGATGGTTAGGATGAAGGATAAAGTAGAAAGAAGAAAAAAGTATCTGTAGAACTAGCCATCCAATGTTCTTAGGTGTAACAGCTTTTTGCTGCATGTGACCTACACATAAGTCAGCTTAGTTACACTGGCATCTTTGCGTAAAATCCTGGAGACTTAAACTTACAGAGGTATGGAAGAGGATTTCCTTCAGTGAAAAGAAAAAAAACAAACAAAAAACTTGTGGGTTGAGATAAGAACAGTTTAATAGAACAGAAAGGAAGAAACTAATTAGGATAACAACAATAATAAAATGACAATAATAATAATAGGATTGGAATATACAAAACAAGTGATGCACAGTGCAATTGTTTACCACTTGCCTACTGCTGCCCAGTTAGTTCCTGAGCAGCGATCCCTCCCAGGCCAACTCCCCCCAGTTTATATACTGGGCATGATGTCACATGGTCTGGAATACCCCTTTGGCCAGTTTGGGTCAGCTGCCCTGGCTGTGTCCCCTCCCAACTTCTTGTGCCCCTCCAGCCTTCTCGCTGGCTGGGCATGAGAAGCTGAAAAATCCCTGACTTAGTCTAAACACTACTTAGCAGCAGCTGAAAACATCAGTGTGTTATCAACATTCTTCTCATACTGAACCCAAACCATAACACTATACCAGCTACTAGGAAGACAGTTAACTCGTGCTGGTTTTGACCAGGATAATCTGGTTTCCCCATCTGCTTGGGTTAATCCTCTGTTGGAAATCTCCCTTCCGCAGGGCTGTGGAAGTTCAGAAATTGCCCCCACTGGCAGCGAAGGGCCTTTGTTCGGTCTCGTCTCGTGAGAGACACCTTTCCTGTATCTCCTTAGCTTCAAAGGCTGTGGCTTGACACCCTGTGGCTTACTAGTGAAATAATGGTAACATGACAGAGTTCTTAAAAGTATGTCAAATGTGAAGTTTAGAAGTCTGCTGGTGTCGTCGCTGTCTCTGTACACTCACAAAGCACCGATGTAAGTGTGACATTATTACGTTTGCCTGTGTTCAAACCCCCTATTTTGAGGGTGGGTTTTGTCAAAATAGACCCTACACTGCTGCTATCCCAACCAAGGGGAAATTTTGCTTTATGATGAAGACTTAGCAGTGCTAACATCACACTGGTTACTGAATCAGCTACTGAAATTGTCATAAAAGACAAGCATTTTTCTTAAAGGTTGTCCCCAGAAAAATACTGTGTTCCAGTGCAGAAAGATGAGTTGCTTTCAACAGTGATGGTATCACTGAGGAAAGGTTCCCTAATGGAAGGAGATATAAAATCATTTAGTCTTTACAGGGTGAAATCAAGACCTAATTTATCATGAAATGTAACAAGCAGATTGTGGAGCACAGGTGTGATTCCTTTCTGATCAGAAATCCTACCAAGAAATTATTTGCGTTGCTTCACAATTGCTGACATTTTCAAGTAGTTTTCAGATACTGATGTGCCAAACAGGTAGTATGTTATATTGATAACATTCCCATTTCAAAGTAATAGAAGAGTATATAAAAAACGAAAAAAGAAAGTGTGCGTGCTTAAGAAAATGCAGCCCTGCGAATTGAAGAAGGCACATTTGGCTTCAAAGTACTGTTTGTGTTGCTAAAAACTGAGAAATCCTAGCAGGGCCTTCAGCTTGTGAACAGGAGATGTGGCTCCAGCTGGTGCGGTGGGAATCATGTCAGGTCTGTGAGTGGGGAGGGAAGGTGCGTTAACCTTCACAGTCTGCTTGCTGAAGACGCTCTGCAAGGACCTGCGTGTTGCAGTGCCAAGCGGAGCTGAGGACTCTGCAGGTGTCACCGTACTCGGCATAGGGACGAGCCGCAGCCTTTATACTGATGGATGGGTTAAACCGATTCCCGCGGTTTGAAGTTGGCTGTTAAGGCTTTTACAAAGCTGTGCATGGCTGGGGAAAGTCACCCCCCCCCCCCCCCCCCCCCCCCGACCGCCC
>NW_010972649.1:9585-114687 GCF_000737465.1 Haliaeetus leucocephalus
GTGCGGTGGGGGAAACCCCCCCCCCCCCCCCCCCCCCCCCATGTGCACGCCTCTAGGGTGAAAACTGGTGCAAAAATGTATTTCTGTTTTTCGGAAAGGGTTAAGAAACATTCTTGCTGAACTGTTATCAACGTGATTTTATATAATGAACCATAATCAGGAATAGTATGCAAGGCTGATTAAGGCTGTTGATGCAGTGAAACAGGAATACACCCACACATGTACTTTCTGTAGGTAATTTGCTTTTGAAGGGTTAGTATTGGAATCTAAATTATTGCAAATCTATTTTCATTTTATAAAATGTTTTGCATGCATGTAAACGGGGAACAGATGTAGATATTTCCCTTTACTGACCATGGCCGGGGGAAAAAAAAAAAAATCGCATAAGGAGAAAAGGTTTTTGCATCGTACTTCCTTAGTTTTTAATGCAAAACCCTCAAGTAGACATGCTGGACTATGTTTGAGATTCAGTTAGAAAGAGGTAGCTTTATTTTTTTTGTTTCTACCAGATATTGTAGCTCAACTTACAGAAAACACAATAAATTTTCTAAAGAATGAATTTACTGGTCTTGGGCTGGAAGGGCAGTTGGCAGAAGACATCTATAGTGTTGTGAAACCTGAGGTGTACCTGCATGGAGAGGTGGACAGGCTGGACACACACAAGTTTACTTACGCTTTGAGATAACTAGCAACATCCAACCATCCACCTAAATTTGTGCCTTATGTTTAAAGATGTCTGGATGAAGTGCCAGTACTGCTGGCATATGTGTGCTTGTAATAGACTGATTCTTATTTAAATTGCAAAGTGTGTTTTTTAGGTGTCAGTGCCACCTTGCTTGCTCTTTTCAGTTTGTATCCTGCTTTGCCAGCTTGACTGTCTGGATTCGTGACCAGAATTGCTTATGTTGCTTCTTCCTGGTATTCCGGTTTGGTGTAGGTTGCTTTATGCAATGGGTTGTGCAGAGATTTTCACAATCACTCCTTAAGAGTTGATGTATATGGCCAGCTAGGTATTATTTTCCCTTTGTAGTTGCTGGAGATAGCTGTGTGCCTTCAGTGGGTCGCTTGTATAGCTATCTTTAAAACTTAAGTACTGCCTATTTGGATGTTTTCAATTGCTTTTATTATATAGTAGATGTTAGAACTATAGAACACAATGTACCTATGCCATCAAACCAAAAGATGTCATCTACCTGTCGGTCACTGCTAAGATATCTACATGAGAGAGGATTTCTAAATAATGAAAAAACCTTTCTCAGGCGTGTACAGAGTTGTTCTTCTGTTTAAGTCTTCTGAAATCCAACCTGAACACCCACTCATAGTGCAGTGCTCACAAGAAATGAATCAACCAAAATATTTATATCTAACTTTATTATTTTCAAAACCATAAATGTTGCAATCCTGCAGTGTGCAGATTTCTGCTGAGTAACTGCGTATTTTGGCAGGTAATTTTTTTCTTCTTTCCACATTGTTTTATTCATTCTTATTAGAACTTGAAACATTTTAAATGTAAAATAGTAATTTATGTACAACCAGTCTGGCTTTTGTCTTGTGTTCTTGTGTACATTCCCATATGTAAAAGGAGAGTACCATTGGAATATTCATTCATTTAGCAAAGTACAAGGCTTGTGTAGTTGTACTTTGTTCTCTGCTAGGTTTTGAGAGCTGTTTACTGGTTTATCCATCAGTCTTCTGCATTTCACATTGAAAGCTTCAGACATCTCTCTCAGTTTTTAAGGTGATACCGTTAACAGATGCAACACACTCATCTTTATTGCCAGATGCTTAGTGCTCAGAAATTCATTTCAGTTGCTTACAGATCCCATCCATATTTTTCTGATAGATTTTCATACCCCCCCAAATTGGTGAATGCTTGCTTAAAACAGTGTTTGTTTTAGTCTTAATTTTAAAAGGATGTTGGAAGTATCTACAGGAAAATTAACAAGAAAAGCTATATAGAGTCCTACGTAGAGGCTGAGCTGTTTATTCCTTTATAGCCATAAAGATGGTATTTTTGAAAATAAATGTATAATACGTGTGGTTGTCAAAAGGACAAAAAACCTCTTTATATGTGTTTTCTTAAAAATAGCAAAGTGAATTATCTCCAGGGATCTCTGATGTCGTGCCTGCTTGTGTTATATAAGAAGCCTAAAAGCTTGTTTTTTTCTTGTGGATTTATGGTGCCTCATAAGTTTAGGTATACACAGCACGTGTGTCAAATGGCAACGTGACATGGTTTTCTTTTTTTTGGTCTGTGGGATGATCCCCATGCTTAGCTCTGAATGAAACCAAACACAGTAAAAAATGTATTCATTGTACAAAGTTCGCAACCTTTTTAGTTTAGGAATATCCATTATATCAGAGGACTGAGAGGGGTTGCCATAAGCACTGCTGAAAGAACAGGTAGTGACTTAATGAATCGGTTGCCATGCCTTCTAAGTGAACAATTTAATCATCTGAAGAAAAATGTTATTTCATCTGGTTATAGTTTTTACTTGCATGTATGCATAAAGTAGGCTTTAGACAACACTAAACATTGTTCCAGAAAGAAGATTGGGCCCCATGTTTAGTTTCCCCCTTTGGGGTGGAATACATTGGAGAAATTCAGCATACAGTAATCCATCAACTGGTCTAGATGTTTCTTAGTGGTAGTGATTTAGAGTCCTTTGCAAATTAATCCATAACTAATTTTGAAGCCTGTTTCAGTGTTCCACTGAAAGGGCACCAGAGTCAGGCTTGTAAATGGCATTGCATGTTTGTGAGTTAAATGATCACAGGCAAAGTATGAAGCTGATGGTCTAAGAGAAAAATGAAAAGACTGGAGAAGGTGAAGAGCTGCTGGAAACTATTCTTGCTTTCATATAAAATCCGTTGCTTACTAATTTTTTGGTTTTATGTTCTAAGATCAGTATCTAAATAAGAACACAGTTAAAACTTTTCTTATTTTTTCTTTAAACCCTTTCTTTTAACCTACTTTTATTATTAAGGGGAGTTTATTTCTTTGGGGTTTTTTATTCTACACTTTCAAATAAAGTTCTTTACACTGATACACCAGTATTCTTTTGAGGGCTTATAAGTATAGTAATACAAAACTTGTCATTTAAAAAAAGTAAATTGGCATATTGTTGAAAAGAATATTACTGAGTTTTCAGGGGTTTTTTTCCCCAAAGGATTTATAATGGAAGGCTGTGGAGGGTTCAGCTGAGTGCATTTCAATTTGAATGTTCCGGTTGTCCACAATCATTTAAAAAAAAATAAAAATTCCAAAGTATTGTCCAAGTTTTTGCTTGCAAGTCTGTATCTTCCTTTAAGGTTTTTAATTGGCTTCCTTTCTTGGTGTTGCACACTTGACTGAATGTGGCAGTCGCTTGAAACAGAAGCCGCTGTACTTCTTGCAAGGATTATTTGAGGATTACATGCTTCCTGAACTGTTCAAATATGTGAACTGTTAAAAGGATCTCTCTCTCTCAATCTCTGTAGCCCTTGTATGACTTTATAGTCTGGACTATGATTTTTCAGTGTTGTTATTTTTATGCTGTCTTTACATGACCAAAGTTTGAATAATCTGAATACCTAATACATTTCTGCTGTGGAGCCTATCGCAGGTTATTAGGTTCTGTAATTCAAAATTTCCCATAGAAACATACAATGAAAATTCAGTGGTGTTAGGTTTATATTTGTTTGTTTTTCTTCGTATAACAGTAGTGAATGCAGATTCATTAAGCATGTAAACTATTAGTAGTTGTGGGAACTATTGTTTAAATGACATGAGGATTCATTATGTTTGCTTATGTTATATTTATGTACTTCTGTCTAGACTATTCTCAGACTTGCTTTTGAGAGATGGCATTAACATCTTGTGTGTAAATACATGTAGATATATGTATACAAAAATATACATGGTATATATACCTACACACAAAAGCAAAACATCTTTTTTAGGGGAAAATACTTTGTGTGTGCTATAAAAGAGTACAATTTAGATAGACCAATGGGCATTTTTTTAATAGGTTATATGGGGGGGGACACCACATTTTTTTAGCTGTGTGCTTTCAAAATACTGTATTTCAGTGATAGCTTGAACTTGTTTTTCACTTTACAAACACAGTGCTGCATTTTATCTGTGTAACTTCCAGTTGCTTTCTGTTAGTTTTTCTAATATACAGGAACTGTAATAGACTCGAGTAATGACCTACTTTGTATTTTCAGGTCAGTAGATAAGGAAGCAAATTCAGTGAACACCTATTATTTGGAAGCTTGAAAAAATGATCTTTTGCTTGATGAGATGCTCAGCTGTCTTTGGAGTGGGTTTTGTTGAGGGAGCAAACTGAGGTTTGCAATTCAAATCTGATGTCATTTGTTGTATTCCATTGGGGGCCGTGGCCAAGCAGGCTGCATGGCAGAAGGAAGGGTCGCTGGGCTGAGAAGGAAGGATTGTGGAGGGTGATAGCTGAGCGTGTCAGCAGCTGGGCTTACACTGAAAAGTCAGTGTGTGTCTGGCTGCTGAGGAGGCCTGGGGCACAGGTGATGGAGTGATGGTGATGCGGGAGTCAGGAACACCTTGTGTGGGCATCTAGTAATAATCTCTCTGCTCCTCGTTCTCCTCTCCAGCACTGCAGCAGTACCTTTAAAGCAGGAGCAATAGTTGCAGGGGCATGTTCAGGAATGTGAATATGAAATACTCTCTAGATGGTTAATATGGGGGTTGTTGGAAATAAAGGCTATTAATTTTAGGTAAAATTTAACTTTCACTTCTGAAAAGCTGCTTTTGTTTCTCCCTTAAACACATGACTCTGTGATCAATCAGCCTATGCAGAAATGGTGCTCTGTGGAGGTCTGGGAGCTGGATGACTTTCACGAAGACAGCAGAACAACTCTTTGCAATTCTTTTGCCAAATCATGAGTTTAGGGAGAAGCAACTGTAGTGGTAGAGCAAAGGAATAAAACAGCGTTGGGAAAAATATCTTAAACACTAGCAAAATGATGGGTTTGTATTTTTTTAATAATCCTATTATCAAATTAGTGAGACGGTCTAACACCTGTCATAAAAAAATAAGCTTTTGAGTTGCACTCCAGACTACTTAGAAGCAACTGGAAGTTTAGAGGTAGTAGGTTAAACAGTCTCTTTTCCCCTCATCCAAACTGAGGTCTCTCACTCAGCTCTGATATTTGTGGGATGTCATGAGACATGTGGTGATGACTGCCAGCATCAGCATGCCAAGTGTGGCCAGCAGGAGCGTAGCCAGCAGAGCAGCACAGAGACCACAGGCTGAGCTCCGTCTTTGTATTGGTACCAAAGCTATGCTGGAAACAAACTTGTGGCCGGGCTGGAGGAGGAGGGCAGTGTACGAGCCTTTCTGCTATGGAAGTATGAGAAAGGATGCAAACCTCAGGAAAGTGCGTCCATGGTGCTTACTGTAATGCACGGCAGTTACGCTGAACTGTACTCGTACCAGCAAGTATCAGCCCATTTCCTTTGGGGTTTGTTTCTTGGTCTGGGTTTTTTTGTGTTTGATGTTGGTTTGTGACTATTCATAGGTCAGAGTCTTGCAGTATGAGAAATTAGTCATTGATTAACTCGGGCACTTTGCAGATGAGTAACTTTTACCAGAGTCCACACACCAGAGAGAGCAGTCTGTTTCTGGAACCATTACCCAGGGATGCAATATATCAACAGCTAGAAACTGAAAAAGAAACACAGAAGAGAAGCCTTTTTTTTTTTTTAAAGGGGTGGGGGGACGTAAGTGGAACTCTCTTTTGTAGTTGCTAAAAATTTTCTTTCTTGAGAGATGGTATCTGTGAACTAGAATATTTTGCTCTCATGTTTTGGCACTGGTTTGGAGTTGCTTCCTAGAGAGCAAGCGCTGCTATCAAAAATAAACTATTGCTTTTAACAATCTCATTCCAGGAATAGAATACAGTATAGCATACAGTAAGACTTGTCAGCATCTTTTTTTCAGATCCTGTAAGTTAGCTTCCAGGAAGGGGATTCTGCATTTTATTAACCAAATGAGTGACACTCGTACCAAAACAGAACATGAGTGTTGAAGTGGGAATGACCACGTGCAGTGCCTTTTCTCTCTCTCTCTCCCTCTCTGTCTCAGTTAAAAGGAATTTTAAAGGGTTTGCTTCAGCAACAGCTACTTGTACACTTGAGTATTGTGATATCCTTCTCTTGATTAGTGGTTACAAAATCGATGTGAAAACAGAGGACACAATTCTGGCCTGAGATATTGTAGTGTTTACATGGAGAATAATGAGTGGAAGTTCATAATGGAACAAAATGTGCTGAAATGCGTAGGTAGGGGATTACTGTCCCGTGTTCCTGTTATCTGTCTCAATTTGGTAGCTTTTATTATGCTTCATTTACCATCCTGTTACGTCATGGACATTTTACCACTGACTGCAAGGGCGTATGACTATTGAGTGTGACTTCATGGTCTTCTGCACAGGGAGGCCAGCTGGTTCATTGTGCTCCAAGATGACTGATGCTTTACGACCGTGGTTAGCAGGGCTCGAAACCTGAGGGAGCAAATTCTGCCAAGCACCACAGCGCATGAGCTCAACCTCTCCACCCTCCTCTAGTGACCCTCCAGTTGTTTCACCATATTGCAGAGCAAACTTGTGTTTGCCTGTAGAAAGGCATACTGCAAGAGTACAGAAACTGATGGTAGTAATTCACATTAATTACTGTTGCATCTTAAAATCAATGTAACCTTGCCTAAGTTCATATAATTTAGTGTGAGCTACTTCAACAGAGAATGAAGTTAAGAATAAAGCTCTGTTAAATGTCAGCAGATCAGTGCAGGTGATAGTTGTGCCATCTGTTGCCATATACACTCAATTTCCTTAGAGCAAAGGTTTTCTTCTGAGAGTTAAGGATCAAGGAAGCATTCCAAAAAAAGGCAAAAATGCAGACTAACTGATGTGTAGATCAGTGGCAAATTTTGTAGACAACATAAACTGGGGAGGTGGGGAGAGAAGAAAGAAAGGTTAGGGGAATCTATCTTTCATCCTATGCAGAGCTGACAATTGTTGCAAATTCAGTTAACACAAAACCGGCAATTCCTCTAAGTGTAACAAAAATAAAACTGATAAGCTAGTAAAATACCAAATACTATTCTTCAAAAAGCCTTTCAGTTGATAAAAACTTCATTTGAAAGATGAACCTTCTAACTTTCCTTCAATTATAAAGATGAAAGTAATCCTGTGAAGAAAAGGATAAAGTTAACAATAGGTAACCACATAAAGCAAAGTATTTCTAAAGACTAAATTGAATTTTTCTCCTCTGGGGAATTAATTTTATGAAATCAGACATCAATTTGTACATATAATAACTTAATTGGCTGATAAATGAATATTCCCCCCCCCCGGGATTTGATCTTTGTTGTAATTCAGGTAAGAATTTGTGACACAAATAGATAAGCTTCCATATATAAAATATTTTTTGTTGTTCTCATTTATTTTTCTGGTTTCAGAGGAGCTGCTAGTTTTCAGGTTTTATGGCGATGCCAGTTATTTTCCCAGTAAAAGTTAACAAGGGTTACTGCTAGTAACGTGTGTGTTGCATTGCATTTCCTAAGCTGGCTAAATTTCAGTAGACCATGTGGAATAGAGATGATTTCATTTACATTTTTAAAAACTGCTTGCTGTAAAATGTTAATTCTAAGCTCTTATCCTACAGTTCTCAGCATTTTAAAGTATCCCTGGTAACATGGTTCATTTACTATCCTCTATTATATTTTATTGTTTGGCGTGGGGTGGGGGAGTGGTATGGAGACTTGGCAAAAGTGAGACTTTTCTAGAATTTGAAAACCGATTCCCTCACTCCCAAATTTTTAATTATAAAATGCCACTTTTTAATGAGGGCTGATGGTGAAGTATGAAGTCTTTCCTCTGGAACATTATGAATCATAAATAATTTGGTGCCCCCAAATCTATCACTGTCAGCATCATAGTATTAAGATCATTGGCATCTGTGATCCTGCAGTCTGAAGTCTCAGCATGTTCCCAGCAGATAACGGAGTAATTATTAAATCTCTTCAGTAAGACTCGGTTGTGGGTAAAGTCACTACTTTGTAAGGGAAAAGAGCATGATCCCACATAAAGGTAAATCTAGGAAAAACTGTAATAGAAGGTCTCCAAATTGATGCGTCAGTCTTGATCTCCTTTTTCCCATTCATCTGAACAAGTAGATGCTGTCTTATCTTGTTTGGCTACCTGAATCCAAGACAGAAACTGATTAGTGTGCTGTAGTTGAGGATTTTTTACTATCCTGAGCTGATTTGAGCGAGACATTTCTTCTCAATCAACTGCTTCTGTTTGCTGCTTTGTAATCCAAAGGCCTCTGGACGAAGTCTTGACTGGTAGGTCTTCATTTTCCTGGTGGCTAACTTCAGTCACAAGGAATAAGAAACTAAGAGTTACCTGCCTTTTAAGAATGACGTAGAACTGCAAAACTATCTTGGGATTCATCTACAAGGACCTTTTAAGTTTGATCAGAATGGTCCTTTGTCCTACAGGTGGAACCCCAGTTTGGGAGGAGGGAGCAAAGTGATCAAAGAGGTATGAATAGAAAGGGAAAGAATGAAAACAGGTTAGTTTGTAGCTCATTTTGAGTTGAGAATAGACACAAGGACCTCTGGTGCTGGTAAAAAGCAACGAATAAACTTTGTCGTAAGGATTCGAGACCCATTTTGAACAGATCCTTGGACTGCTTTTCTAGTTACTGCATGCAATCTGATAAGCAGATCATTGGTTTTCCAAGCTTGTTCTCTTAACAGGTTTTTAATTGGTACAATCAGTACTAAATTTTCATGTACCTTTTTTTATAGCTTTTGCATAATTTTTCATTTACAGCTTTTTATACGTAGCTCTTCATCTGAGTATTTTGTTGGTCTCCTCAGTAAGTTCAGATGAATTGGAGAAGCACAGTTTTTCTTGGTTATGCTAGTTTGTCCTCACCATATTCTGTTCATGTAGCAATTCTGCTACTTAAATATTTAACTTCCTGCAGGTTTTCCAGTTCATAATATCATCTGACTATTGGTAACTGATGGTCATTTAAATCAAGTGTAATTCACCCTATCTTTGATTCCTTCATGTCTTGCAGGTAATGAATACGAGAAGAAGTACAGATTGTCATTATTGTTCCTTTTCCATTAAATCTGATGACCAGTGTACCCAGGACCTACGCATTAGCAGTTTTTAATGTTATCAAATGTAATGTTTTTACTTCATTGAAGCTAATCAAACCTTTTAGATCAGACTATTAGGTCTCAAATTAGACACCAGGACAGGAAGGTCTAGGGAAGCAACCACAGACAGGTAGTTACTGTGTCCAGAAAATCTGACTGAAGTGATTTAATTCATATAAAGATAGACACAGGCAAGGGAGGAGTTCAGTTCTTCAGACTATGATATTAACTATTACCTTAATCATTAATTGCCTGTATTCCAGCTGCTACAGCAGATGAAGTAGGACAGTTGCAAAAACCTGCAGAGCATGAAACAGCTGGTCCCCAGGGTGAGACATCCTTAATGCTGAGTCAGGAACAGAGAAAGTATTTTCTTTGGAAAATGTACTGTGTGGTCATGTAACTAATGACTGTACTACACATACAACAGGTCAAGAATAAGTTCCACGTACCACTTAGTTATATTTTTTTCATACATGATTTTATACAGAGAGAGAGAGACATACACACACACATCTCCTTAATTATTTAGGATTGTTGTCCTACATTTTTAAAGGGGAAAAAAAAAATAATCTGGGGGGGGGGGGGAACTGGTAGCATTTGGGATGCTTATATGGTTAGCACCAGGCTTGTCAATTTTTAGAGCTGCTGCATGAACTTGTGCCCTTAAGTTAATGAGAAACTTGTATTAGTAGGTTATCTGTTGCTGTAAGGACCAGCACTTGAGGGGGAGGAGATGTATACTTTGCTTTCAGAGATATTGATGGTGGAAGGGGAACGGTGAGGGACAAGAGGTCTTGGGTTTCATTGCAGGCTATGAAGAGGAGCGTACGGTAGTGGACACACTTCTGCCTGTTTTGTGTTCCACCCTCATCTTGACTCTTCCTTCACTATCCCTTTTAGCCTGTCTTCCTCCTGCCTTAAATCCTTACCAGTTTTCATATGATTTTTCTTTCCATTCTGCCTATAAAAAGCAAGCCTGTATAGCTCTTTAGAAAGGGCTATGCAGTGTTCCCATTTCACAGAGCTTATTGCATAAATGATATTTCCTATGGCACTGTTGAAAAGCATAGACAGAACATTAGGTTATGTGATGGTGCACAGTGTTTGCGTTTTTCCTTCCATGATCTGATTTGTGCACAAAGTTGTTTCACCAGCTTCATCACTTCTTAGACTGGAGAGTGTTTGAAATTTGTAAAAAGTTGCAGCTGAAAATTCAGTAGTTTTACAACAGCTGCATGGATAGACTGCCTTTCTAAAGTTATTCTAATTATATAGGTAGAAAAAACCTGTTATTTCATCAGTATCATTGTAGCAGAATTACAAGGAAAGTAACTGTAAATGTAAATGGCTGTGCAAATATAATAATACTCTAGATCACTTGCACTCTTCTTGTTATGTGTGATGCAGTCAGCTTGCATTTTAGGTATTCCTTATGTGTTCAGCTTTATATAAATAGCAGCTATTTCAAAGAGGTGTTGTCTATGGCAAGTGAAGTTAAAACATGCTGCATTTGGAGGCAGAAAGTGCCCTGGCCAGATATTTAATTGGTGTGGAGCAAAGTACTCCATAGTTTTGAGAAGAGACTGCAGAAAGTACTAGTTTCCCTGGAAGCATCAGAAAGCCTTGATTCGTAGACAATACTGTATTGTCAACATGGTGCTGGTTCAGCAGCATCTCTCTGCACACATTTGGCAAATATTTAAAGGCCACGTTTTGTGTAATTGTTTTAGCCTTTGAAAATTATTAACCCCTTTGTTAAAGGATGCACACAGCAGTGCAAGATTTTATCTTGACAATCTCATGTTTGTCTTCTACTAGCAAGGATGTATTAATGGATTATTTTTTTTAGCTCCTCAAAGGGTAGTATACTAAATGCTTTGTAATCACTTCGGTACTGATGAGGTATGGGAAAGCATTTAATTTGCATGGCTTTGTAAAGCTGAATTATACAGGAGCTGTGGCAGACAATATTTTGTTAGACAGGGAAATCAATGGTACTTTTCATATCAAGTTATTTAAAAGTATGTGTTTCTGTTTAGCTTTAGTCTTTTTATACGTTGTGAAATCTGGGCAGAGGTTAATACATGCTTTCTGGATCCAGCTAATCTGCAAATAAGGCTGTGCAAAACACAATAAATGTTATTGACAGCCATTCTATTATCGTTTTGTAATCTTTTTGCAATTAACTTCCTTCCTTTTTTTTTCTTAGCATATCATAGTTATTTACATTAATGGAAAAGTTGAATAGGTATTGTTAATACCTAATTGCAACCAAGGATGTATGACTTGTAAATGGTAAATTCTTTAAAGCATTTATAAATAAAATTTGGAGTACTCATCTGGCTCCTCTATAGTCTCTACAGGAAATGTATGCTATATGTGTCCTTCAGCTGAGGAAATTAGCTCCCTACTTGTGCTTTGTAAGGCTGTCCGCTAACATCGCTAAAAAGTATTACTTATCAGTCCATAAGGAAAAAATTGTATTTAGATGTGGAATCCAAATGTAAAAGTGTTTTTTGAGAAAGCAAACCAACAATATCTAGAAAACTCTTCATCACTGCATAACACAACAAAACTCTGCATTTTTGAGATAATCAATGGGATTTAAAAGTGTGTTTGTTAGAAATATTAATTCTGTGTAATAATTACTTTAATAGTTTCAGTTATGAAAAAAGTTATAAATGAAATGATTAATGCTTTTATCTCCCCTTTTCTCTGTTCTAGGCTTAAAAGAAGTATAAGTGATTGGATTACAACTCTGACATTTTGGAGCACAAGTGATGTTAAAACAATTTGAATGTAATAGAGCATGGCTACTTCTTAAAATGCAGAAGTTAAAGGAAGTTATTGCTTATCAAAACCTACTGAATATCTGAATTCTCTAGACATCCTGCATTTAACTGTGTCCTTAAATGTCAATGATTAAGATCTCATGCAACCATTGTATATTTTGGAGACTATTCTCCAAAAGAGAACTGTGCATTTAAAAAGCAGAAATGACTGTTTTCTCTCTTGGAACTTACTAAGGTTGAACATACTGAAGGATCATGACCAGCTTGAAGCGGTCCCAGACCGAAAGGGCCGTTGCCACTGGGGTATCAGTTGGAACAGATGGCACCTCAAAAGTCCACTCGGATGACTTCTATATGAGGCGCTTTAGGTCACAGAATGGCAGCTTAGGATCTGCAGTCATGGCGCCAGTTGGACCTCCTCGCAATGAAAGTTCCCATCATGTTACCTCTACGCCTGGCGTCCCTAAAATGGGGGTCAGGGCAAGGATTGCTGATTGGCCCCCAAGGAAGGAGAACATCAAGGAAACAAGCAGATCTAGTCAAGATATTGAAACATCAAGTTGCCTTGACAGCATGTCTTCTAAAAGCAGTCCTGGGAGTCAGGGAAGCTCTGTTAACCTGAATGCTAGTGATTCTGTCATGTTAAAGAGCATCCAGAGCACACTTAAAAACAAGACCAGACAATCTGAGAATCTAGACTCCAGGTTTCTTACACCTGATGGCTATCCCAGTTCCCCAAGGAAAGCTCTTCGCAGAATAAGACAGCGCAGCAACAGCGACATTACCATAAGTGAGCTTGATGTGGATAGTTTTGATGAATGTATTTCACCCACTTTTAAATCTGGACCATCTCTGCACAGGGAGTATGGCAGCACATCTTCCATAGATAAGCAGGGAACTTCAGGGGAAAGTTTTTTTGACTTACTGAAGGGCTATAAAGATGAAAAGTCTGATCAGAGAAGCCCAGCCACAACTAAGCTCAGTGAACTCCTGATTGCCAGTGGAAGCAAGGGTTCAGGATTCTCTCTAGATGTGATAGATGGACCTATTAGTCAAAGGGAAAACCTGAGACTCTTTAAGGAAAGGGAGAAGCCACTCAAGAGACGCTCAAAATCAGAGACGGGAGATTCATCCATTTTTCGTAAGCTGCGCAATGCCAAAGGTGAAGGGGAGCTTGGGAAGTCTTCAGATCTTGAAGATAACAGGTCAGAAGATAGCATCAAGCCTTGGACTTGTCCAAAGTGTTTTGCTCATTATGATGTACAGAGTATTTTATTTGATTTAAATGAAGCGGCAATCAACAGGCATAATGTTATTAAAAGAAGGAACACAACCACAGGTGCATCTGCTGCTGCTGTAGCATCACTTGTCTCTGGACCCTTGTCCCATTCTGCAAGTTTCAATTCTCCAATGGGCAGCACTGAAGACCTGAATTCAAAAGGAAGTCTCAATATGGACCAGGGGGATGATAAAAGCAATGAACTTGTGATGAGTTGTCCTTATTTTCGTAATGAGATTGGTGGGGAAGGGGAGAGGAAGATCAGCCTTTCCAAATCTAATTCAGGTTCCTTCAGTGGATGTGAAAGTGCCTCGTTTGAGTCGACTCTGAGTTCTCATTGCACGAATGCTGGAGTAGCAGTTCTGGAAGTTCCCAAGGAGAATCTTATTTTACATCTAGACAGAGTAAAAAGATACATCGTTGAACACGTAGACCTTGGTGCATATTATTATCGAAAATTCTTCTATCAAAAAGGTAGGTAAATTTTATTTCTCCTTGTGTTTTATTGATGATTTTTTTCTTACTGACATAAAAAAATCAAGCTGATATATAATAGTATTTGCAAGATTTTTTATTTTTTTTAATCAGCAGTGCTTAAACATGGTATATTTTACCAATCAGTACATGCTATGTCTAATAGAGTCCTTCACAGTGCTGGAGTAAAAAAGTTGATGATTTTTAGTACTGATACACATAACAGTTAGAAATGGCTATGAATTATAAATGTCTTGAAACACAGCTTTGGTATCCATGGGAGTGGGCAGGGGTTGGCACTTGAAAGATTAAAAAGGAAAGTAAAATCCTAAAATATGAGAACTTTCTTCCTTCCAAGTCAAGACTTGATGTACTGAGGATTTAATGGAATGTGCAGCTTGGAAAGTTAGCATTTACAATAATCTTTGGACATTTTAATATCTTAATTATCCATTTCAAAATGGGGGGGTCTGTTTATTTTAAGTCAATGATACCATATAAATAAAAATTAAAATTTTACTCACTATTTTCATTATAGCCATCACTCTAGAAAGAAAATTCTTATTTGTCAGATTTTGCAGAAGGAAACTATCACTGTACATACATAACTAGATATACACATACATATGGGTTGCAGTGACAACAACCTGTCTGAAAAAACAGAGTACAATTCTGTATCACATGGCTCTTTAAACCAAGGATTGTAATTTCCATCAATGCTTTTGACCTATAGAAACAAGCAAAACTCAAACATTACCCAGATACCCCCCTCACCAAAATGATGCTGGCACCATGAGATGCAGATCTCACTGTCTTTTCTTCCTGATTCTGAAAATGATCAAAAAGGAGTGCAGACCAAGGTCCTTTAAAGTTTAAAAGAGTTCTCTCTGCAGGATTGTGTGCCTTGCTATGGTACGTTCTGATGGATAGAACCGGTCTAATGACCAATGCTTGTTCCTTAGCTACCAGTGATCAGGCAGGATTGGGTTTCATCTCTTCAGTGAAAGCAGCTCGAAAGAGCTCATTTCCTGCAGATTAAAGCAACAGTAATGCCTGGTTAAAATAAGTGGATGGTCAGTTCAAAAAAACTTCAACTCATTAACTGTATGTTACAGCTCATCTCCCATTTTTCCCTTGCCTTGAAATAGGTCCATCTCTTGCCTCTTTTTCCCTGCATTGTCCCTTGGTTGGGTGGCTCTTGTCACGCTTGCCATAGTCTCCTTTTTCTGCAGTCTTTCTGGGGCTGAGAGATAGCCTTTGCTGCATGGTTTTTGAGAGTGGCGATCCACATCCTTTGGAGAGAAAGGAGTGAGGAAAAATATTGGTTTTCTGAGAACAGTAGGACAGACGCGCAATATAGGATGAGGCATGTTTGGAGGGGAGAGCCTGAGATTAGAGACCCTTGCCTGCTATTACCTTCCTTTCTGTCTCCCTCCAGAACAATTTGATTCCTTATCACTCAGGTGAGTTTTGCAATCAGCAACTAAGGGTGCAGTTTTGTGTTACAGCTGACCTGATTTAACAGCATTTCAGCACTAAAAGGGGAAGGCTTTATTTCTCCCCCTTCTTTGTACTAGTACTCTTTGTTTTCTGAAAACTTGATAAGCCAGTTTAGTTCACTAACCAAGCAGAAATCTTGCCATCACAATAAATTTGCTTTTTGTTGCTGGGTTATTTCTCTCCAGTTTTAGTGAGTCAAATCAGCTTTCCTTGCAGTCAGAGAAGTGCTAAAGCCTAGTGCCGGGTAAACAATGAGAGTGAACAGCAGAAGAGGAAGGAGGTGTGAGTGGGATTTCAGCCATTAGGCAACAGCAGTTTATTAGTTTGGCTTATCCTTAAGGGAAACCCTCACCCTCATGCTACTGCAATGCCAGTCACCATTATATCTCCACTTCTTTCTAGTTGTAATTAAGATTAATTAGATAAAATCAACACAACCTAGTCCTAAGGGTATTGGTGAGGGGTAACCAGATATAAAAGTGTCAGTATATGTATGGAGTGGGTTTGGAGGGAAAGAAGCATCTGTGATTTTTTTTTTTTATTTTTTTTTTCCCTTAAGCCCTAAAACTGGATTTTAAATTCACTGTGCTCATGTTCAGTCCAGCAGGCACAAGCCGGGGGCATTGTTCCTACCATAGATTTTTTTTGTCTGAAAAGAGATATACTTCAGAAGCCTCATCAGATATGCCCAAACACCACTTTTTACAAGTACCAAACACATTTTGTTGACCACCCAGTGTATTGTCTTTCCCCAAGCAAACTTTAGACTGATCTGAATGTGATGGGATAGTGACAAAACTTAAAGCAGCAGGAAAAAAAATCAAGGAAGTCAGTTGTAACTGGAAGTTTTTATACCATGAAGCAAGTAATGATGCAGAAACTTCCTTGTTTAAAGAGGTTTGATCTTTATTATGTTATGAATGGAATAGACAGTGACAAAAGACAGTTTCAGCAGGATCAGCTAGTCGAGTCAGCAGGCCTTGGGTAATTTTATAGTCTTGAAAGCATGAAGCAAACAATTCTGATTCAGCAACGATAACTTTAAAGGTCTGAAACCAGGAAAATTTCACAGAATTTGAGAACTACGGACATAATCCTAGAGCTTGTAAAAAATAAAGTGATGACCCAGAGAATTGTAATCCTTTAGTTTGTTTTCATGCCAACTTGAAATAACAAAGCAGGTAACTATCAACAAAGAACTGCCAGTTAAAAATCATTAATGATGCTAGTCAGCATGATTTAATGAAAAGTAAGTCTTGTCACAAAAAAAACCCACACACTGTTAATCTTTTATGTCATATAAAAAAGAAAAAGAGTGAAAGCCACTGCATTGATAAAGTCCATTTTAATTTCTCAAAGGTAATTTGGTGAGATGCTGATGGTGACTTGACTGAAATCTTTAATTATATGGAAGTAATAGCTCATTCTTTACAGGTATTGTTACTTGGATGATAGATGCATCTCAATTTTTAGCAGTGTACAGGGGAGGTATCAGTGAGCTGGAATATTACTAACATGGTCCAAATTAATTAAAATATCCTAATCTAGTTAGTGTAAAATATTTGCCTGTGACATTTATGGATGACTCTTGTGTAAGTTCATCGATGAACGCAAATGGATGAGCATTTGTATGTGAAAGAAATACTAAGGTGAAATCAACATATTATTTGACCCTTTACAGAGCAGTGGTAAAACTATAGATAAATAATATTCTGGCCTGGTGTCCAGAGTTCTAAATGTGAGAATACTGGTGGAGACAGCTTAGAGGAGGTTAGAAAAATAGTACAGATATTGGGAAAAGAGCCTTATAGCTGTAGTTCCCAAGGTTGGATTTGGCTCCTCTACTTTATATCTGAGCTAATTGTTCAGACTTCCTTTGTACTGAGTGGAGAGAAAGGAACCTTGCAGGATGATACAAGTTGCAGTCTTATTTCACTCAATTCTCTACAGAAGCCTTATACACAACTAACTCATGGAGATGTTTATGCTTACAGGAGCCAAATGCTACTCTTATATTGCAAAAGATGTATTTGCAAGGTGACTATTTAAAGGTCTGTTTGATAGGGGGACTTGTAATTAGAAATCTTAGTCTAGACATTTATAAGCACTGAGGTATGTGCTAATGCTAGTGCTTAAAAAAACAGGGGGGAGAGCGAAGCCAGCAGAAGAAAAATTTGTGAGGGTTGCACAAATTTGACCTTGAAATAAGATTAAGCTTTGAAAAAAAAAAAGGATAACTGTACATGGGAAAAATTTATTAAAGGAAGTTGTTCATTTTACATGGCAGTCATGGGGTTTTGTATGATATTTCCCTTCTCCTAACTTCAATGCCTGAAAGGACAGTTTCTGACCATTTGAGTTAAGATAACAAGGTCTCTTCTGGCAGCTCTGTTTCTTAGTCTGACAGAGTCCCATCTTTTAAGATGCGTCTTTATTGGAGGGGTTTGCAGTTCGTATAGATCTAGTAAGTAGCTGGACAGAGTAAGGCTGGCTTCAGTTCAGTATTGGTGTGCTTTCTCGCTTGTGCCATAATGTATATGTGCTTTCAGCTCTTGCTGCTTGGTTGTGTCCAAGGGCAACTTTGTAATCTGGAGCAAAATCAGAATACTGGCTGAAATACACAAATGAGATCATTAATAACAATAAAAATATTTCAAAGATGCTGGTACTGGGCTGTCCTGGTTTTGGCTGGGATAGAGTTAATTTTCTTCCTAGTAGCTGGTACAGTGCTGTGTTTTGGATTTAGTGTGAGAATAACTTTGATAACACACTGATGTTTTAGTTGTTGCTAAGTAGCGCTTATCCTAAGTTAAGGATTTTTCAGTTTCCCATGCTCTGCCAGTGTGCAGGTGCACAAGAAGCTGGGAGGGAGCATGGCCAGGACAGCTGACCCGAACTAGCTAAAAGGAAATTCCATACCATAGACCATCATGCTCAGTATATAAACTGGGGGAGTTGGCCAGGAGGGGCAGATTGCTGCTCGGGTATCGGTCAGCGGGTGGTGAGCAATTGCATTGGGCATCACCTGTCTGTCTTGGGTTTTATTTATCTTTCTCTTTGTTACCTTACTTTTCATTAAAATTATTATATTTTATTATTAGTGATGTTGTTGTTATATTTTATTTTACTTTATTTGTTAAACCATCCTTATGTCAACCCACAAGTTTTACTTTTTTTTTTTCTGATCCTCTCCCCCATCCCACTGTGGGGGGCAGTGTGTGAGCAAGTGGCTGCGTGGTGCTTAGTTGCTGGCTGCGGTTAAACCACAACATGGGCAAAATTTAAAAAAAAATGGTCGTTATTGAAATAAAAGATTTTCTTTCTAAACATGGTGCTTTTAGAATTAATCAGAAGGAAAACAGGTTGGACTTTTTTTTTTTCCTACACAGTGGCACCAAATGTAAGGGCTGGGAGGGGGAAGGGAAGATTTCAAGAAGCTGCCTGTGAATTGTTCTGGGGCTACTTTCTGGACTATTTTTTTCCTTGTAGAGCATTCTAACATTTTTGTTTGTCCTATGATTGTGATGAGTATAAAACCTTGCAACTATTCTTCTAAGAAAATACATGTTAAGA
This sequence comes from Haliaeetus leucocephalus, assembly GCF_000737465.1. Classification (NCBI taxonomy): domain Eukaryota; kingdom Metazoa; phylum Chordata; class Aves; order Accipitriformes; family Accipitridae; genus Haliaeetus; species Haliaeetus leucocephalus. The sequence goes on from NW_010972649.1 coordinate 28,404, forward strand.
CATCTGATGAACTTCAGTTTTGATAAAAAGTATATTTTTTGACAGAAAGGAGGAACAAGTTGTTCAGGCCTTCTTACTGAAATGTAAGAGAAGATGTCTTTTTGTGTGAGAAAGTGAGGTTCTTTCTTACATAACTTTCTACCCCCCACAATTCATTTTGTACTATGGACTGCAATGCTTCAGTTCATTTTAAGAAAAAAAAAAAAAAGGCAGCAAAACCCTCGAACTCACGGCTTCTGGACATAAAATTACAGTTGCCAGAGAAAGGGAGAGTCGTCTTAGGTCAATCCAAAACTTCTAGTCCTATCTTCTGGTAAAGGCCAGCAACACATACTGAAGGAAGAGTAAGAACAGGGCAAAAGCATAGCGTTAGTTTCCGGGTGTGCTTTGCCAGCCTCTGGACATGCCTGGATAATGGACTTCATAACCTGGTGATAGTATCATTTGTGTTTAGTAGTCTTTGGACTTACCTTTCAGGCATTTATCCAGTTGTCTGTTACCCTGAATAAACTTTCAGCCTTCACAGTACTCCTGCAGCAAGGAGTTCGGCAGCTTGAATACAGCTTGGTCATAAAGAGCCAATTTTTACTGCTTTGTCTACCGGCTTCCAGAATGAAAACTAGGGTCATCAGATTAAACAGTCTCACTGCTAGGTGAAAAAGTTTGGTTTTCTCACCTTTCTTTGCTATGTGTTATTTCATAAGCCTCAGTCATGTTTTGTTGCCCTTCTCTGAACCTTTTCCAGTTGAGATCAGGGCACAGTATTTAAGACAAGCAAACAACAGATTTACATACTATCATAATGTTTTCTGTTTTCTACTTAAAAATTCTGAATATAGGGCCATAACTTATCATCGAGACTTGAATTTCTTTCCCATACATGGGTAAAAGCTTTGCGTATATATTCTGGATGAAGTCTTACAAATGTTTGTACATTTAGGGAATGGATTAATTATTAGCAATAAAGTATTTTTCAAGGAGAACCATGCTTATTAGCCTATCTATAGTGCTTGATATTAAAGACTTATTTATTAACAATAATAAAACCACGGCGATGGAAAAAAAATTCTTCCATCAGCTTGTCTAAGTGCTGCTTAGAAAAGAGACCATATCCCTCTGGAGGAGCAGTCTAATTCTCTCTGTGTCCCCCCAGTTGTGTCTGGGAATTAAGGTTCTCATGGAAAGAACCGAGAGCATCTGTTTCGCTTTGGTCATCCTCAGGCAGTAGTTGCTAACATCGCTACCATTTAGGACAAATTTGAGTTACTGGCTTAAAATGAAAGACTTGACTGAGAAGTAAATAGTTTCCTGAGCTGGCTTTATAATGAGTGAGCTGTTGGTCAGCTTTCCTTTAACTGTTGGCAGCCAGTAAAAAACCCCTTTGCTCTAATGCTTTAAATTTCTGCATATTCTATCCCCAAATCAGTACCTTTCAAGTATGTGGCTAGACTTACAGAAAATTTACAGTTAACAGTCTGGTCATGAGCAACAGTCTGAAGACGTTAGGACTGAGCTCTAAAAATGCTGCTCTCTTGTTCCCGGAGAACTACTGGGCAGAGTTTTCCAGTGCCATAAATGCTGCGGTAGGATTAGAGGAAAATGCTTGATGCAGAGTTTCATTCTGAAGCAAAATGTTTGGGATTTTTACTTCTAGTCTGATTACAGAAAATACATCAGTTGAACATGATATTCAAAGGTAAATATGATAAAAGCACAAAAAAACTCATATCAAGTGCATTTACCTGGATTTCCTTTGCAAGGGAACTCACAGATATTTACACTTAGGTTCTTTCACTGGAAGTGTCTTTTGAATTATATGATAAATATTTAACTATTTTAAAAAGTATGTATAATCTGTTCTGATGACCAGGTACAAGCAATTAATTACTTCTTTTTGGCATGGATTTATAAATTAATTTATGACTGTTGCTAGTTGTTTCCTGAATGTCTCTTAGTTAAATAATATTTCAACAGTAGTTTAAATGAAATAATGTCAAGCTTGAGAAGTGTTGCTTTCAGTGAGATTCTGTGTGGGGTGGAGGAAAAAGCTGTCTTCTATGCTATTCATGTTTGGCATAAAATTCTTGAATTATAGTTGTGAAGTAACCCTTGTTTTGACAATAAATCTCCTTATTAATTACCTTTACATTGGATATTGAGCTGTGTGCACTTAAATTCTAGTACTGCTTTTCCTGCTACAAGAAAGAGAAAATGGTTGGATGCAAGGAAATTCAGGATGTAGTGGAAAATCAGGTGGAGGTGCACGAAACCCTGTACCACAGGGAAAAGTAGTCAGATGCGGGGATATATACTGTAGCTTGCAGAATGAATACAGACACGGGGTAGAGGAGGAGAAAGAATAAAGACAAAGGTGAAGACTGAATGAATGTAGTAAATGTGAATGGAGGTAAGGACAGTGTGAATAGAAGAGAGGACTGAGGAGATGCCTAAGAGAGCAAGACAGACAACTGCCCAGTGTAAAGTGAAGGGAAAGAGGATAAAAGACATTTCCTGTTAGCAGAGAAGTGTACAATTCCACACTGTGCATTTTTCCAAATAAATAGGAGCTAGATAAAAAGCTTAATCAAATGATACAGAATTGTACATGTGTGTTAATGCAGCTTCAAACATTCCTCTTACCAGCCTTCCTAAATGTATTTTCAAGATGTAGAATAATTTCTCCTGAGAAAACTATCTGAATTGCAGGCTAGACTGGTTACAAGATGCACGAATTTTATCATCTGTGCAGTTGTCAGTACAGAAAACTAATGTAATTTTTGGACCCTTCTAGTATGTACTACCAACACATCTTTTTTCTTTAAAATTTTCTATTGTATAAACAAAGGTACATCAATGTTTTTAAGTCACTAAGTAGTTTAGCGTGGAGATGGCCAAGCTAGCTCAGGTTTTGGAAGCTGCATAATATGCTGATAGAAAATTGGTCTCACATTCTGAATGACTGTGCAGCTTCTGCATTGAGCATCTTTGCCATAAACCAGTGAGCTATAAACATCTTGAAACAAGCAAGTTACTTAGTGGGGGAAGAAGAAATGCTAGGGTGCTAATAAGATGGTTTGGGTTTTTAAACAGTGGAAGATCTCTGTCGTGTTCACAGGGCTCATATCAGTGGAGTAGTATAAAGATTTAATTAGGCTTATGTGGATGGTCTAATTTATTCATAATTTCCCCACTCATGACTAATTCAGTCACCCAAAACTTAAGCCAATATTATTCCACAAGATATTAAAAGAATTTTGAATCTTAATTACCTCTGTGCAGAGTATTGGCTTTTGACGACTTGCAGAGGAATTTGGTGGAAAGCAAGCTTTTTAATGCTGTGAGCATGTTTCTTTTATGTCGTGCATGCTCTGAAATCTTAAATGGAAGACATTGAGAAAAGGGTAATAAAATACCAGATACTCAGGAATAAAATAGAGCCCCCAAGGGCTTAAAGGGGTGGACAGCTGTGTGAAGACAAAGGTGTAATTCTAGGGAGAAGTAAGTTCATAAGGAGAGAGCACCTACTTGAAAAACATATAGTGTGTTGGAGGAAAGTATAGCAAGAAGCAGTAAGTATAATTTTAAAAAGAAATTGGATAAAAAATGAGGCACTCAAATTTTTAATGCCACAAGCGATTTCTCATTGGAAAAATTACGGCCATTCACTTTGGATGGAGTGTATTTCAGTAGCTATTTTTTTGGTATTTTTAAAGATGCAGTTCTTGGTGATGACATTAAAATATTTTACATTTTATCTCTATAGCAGAATGGCTCATATTAGACTGTTTTTAAAGTTCTTGGTAAGTTCTGGTTGTTCTAAGAATAACAAGTAATCTGTATATAGTAGATCAGGCAGTATGGTTACGTTTCCTTTCAGGGCAGTTACATCTTTTTTTTTCATTCCACTGAATTTCACATTTCTTCTTTGAATTGTTGAATTTTCAGATAGTTCTGACTTTCTATTTTTGTGCATGTTTAAATTCATTCAGATATGCAGCGTATGGAAAGTGATGACATAGGACTTATTTTTCTTGTACAATGCTTGACTTCCATTTTTTGACAGTTTCTCTTAAATTTTTCTTTCAGGTATTGTATGCTTAAATTCAGTTGTTGTCACTTAAGATATGTGCAGCTTTATTTGTATGTTGCTGCATTTATGGTGATATACCTCTGTCATCAGTCAAGATAGTCTGTAACACTCAGAAGGCTCAATAGAAGAGCCTTCAACACTAATCCCTTAAATTGTTGAGCTTTAATTTTTGTAAACGCACTTTTCTAATATTTTTTCATGTAAAGCCAAGCTTTACGTGGGCATAGTTAAACAAATATAAAAATGTATCTTAAATAATCTACTGTTCAGCTAGTGAGCAATGTCTCCAGCCCTGTAGTCTCCTTTCTGCCACCTTCCCAACTAGGCTAGTTTTAGACTCATCTCTTAGCACTTTAAATTTACTCTTAGGGTTGTTTGACATGTTACTGTTAAATATTTATGCTAGTCACTTTGTTTCTTGTGCTTTGTTCTATTTTTCTATGGTACTGTGCTTTGCTGCCTTTTTTTTTTTTACGATGAACAAGTCTTTAACTTCTTTTTCAGCTTCATCAGTTTTTCCCCTTTTATAATGGAGTAACTTGTTTGACTGTTCTTTGCTTTTTCCATGCAAAAATAAGTAAGTTGCATCCTTTGCTAAGTACAATTGTTTGCCACTCCCATTTTAACAAGGAGTGGCGAGTTTCCCACTTCGGTGCATTTGGCTTCTTTGTTTTTATCTTTAAGGGGGGTTGTACTTATTTAGCTCAATGTGAATGAAACAGATTTCGATGTAAGAGCCAATGTAAGTGGTGTATCCTGTTTTAGGCCTCTTTAAGCAGAGATGCAATGTTGAATTTCAGCCTTCCTGTGTAAATGGGGCTCATTAGAGAACTGAAGCATGATAATGAATTCCTGAAGACATGCTCTTACTGACTCTAGTGGAGCTGGCAGTTAATTTCCAATATAACAGCTAAGCATGAAATATAGTTGAAGTGTAAGAAGTAAGATGGACTTTTATTTGTGTGTTCTTTTTTTGTTGGTTTTTTTTTTTGTATTATGCAAGAACACTGGAACTATTTTGGGGCAGATGAGAACCTGGGTCCAGTAGCTGTGAGTATAAGAAGAGAGAAGCCAGAGGAAATCAAAGAAAATGGACCTCAATACAACTACCGGATCATATTCAGAACCAGTGAGGTAAGCAGTTCAGGAATGATAGTAAAAGACACTAGAAGTCAGCAGGGAAAACCAGATGGTATGTGTGAGGTTTGTGTGCTTTTCAGCAGAATCTCCTGACAAAGTTATGCCACATGTTTATATTACACAGAATACAACTAAGTGTATCAGTGAGTGAGTTATTCCATAACATCCAATACAGAGGAAATTGTGAAGGTTGTTTTAGTTACAGCTTCTGTAAGTTTCTCAAGCTTTATTAGCTAGAAGCCAGCAAAGAGGAGGGAAATTACATCCTCCACTTTTATACGTGACAGTGGGTAGACCTTAGAAACGTACTTTTACAATTTGAAATGCTTTGCTAGAAATGGTACTACTAATCTTTTCCAGTTATTAGTTTCTTGTAAAACTTAAATCTGTTGAATCATTTGAAATATTCTGACTACTCTTAGCTATCAGTGAGTGACATTTTGTGTATCAGTGTCTGTTTCATGCAACATAAGTTATTTAGTGTCCTCAATCTCTATTGAGAATTGGAAAAATAGTACATTTTGCTCTATTGCTATTGCTAATCAACCTTTTCTCAGGGCATAATTCAATATATAAGCTATTTTTGTTTTGTGTGCTTAGCTGATGACACTAAGAGGCTCTGTGCTGGAAGATGCTATCCCTTCAACTGCAAAGCATTGCACAGCCAGGGGACTACCCCTAAAAGAAGTGCTGGAGTATGTGGTTCCTGAACTGAATATACATTGCCTAAGGCTGGCCTTCAACACTCCGAAAGTCACAGAACAGCTTATGAAGCTGGATGAACAAGGGGTAAGTGCAGAATTATAGAATGAGACAAATTGTCTTAAACTGTCAGATTATTGCCAGGAACTGCAAAATTACCTTTTAGCTTTAAGTGATTATTGTCAGTGTATTAAAATGCCTCATTTAAACTAAAGCTTGTCATCTGCAGGGAGAGTTATGTTGCATGTCTTTCCCCCAAGTTTTGCAGAATCTTTGGTATGTGTCAAATCAAGTTCGTTGCTCTAAGTAGTCTAAAGTTTTAGATTAATGTTATGGCAATTGTCCATTTTAGTTTCCTTTAAAAGAGACTAAGTGATTCTTTATCGAAGACTGTGGGGAGGAGGGAGTTCTGTTCTGGTTTTCTTATTGCTGTTGTAATGAGAATAGAAATCTCCCATGTTACTAAATGTTCTGTTGTAATATTCTATTGGGACAAGCTTTACCAGGGTGCTGCCTGTCTGTCTGTTCCCCCCCCCCCCCCCCCTTCCCTCCTCCTGAAACAAACTATGTGGTGAAATATCCTAAGCCTCCTCTTCATACAAGTGTTTTTCAATTAGGTGATAGTCCACCTGGTCTCTTAAAGAAGGAACCGAGGCTCGTTAGCTATATAGCTTAGACTTAGCACAATGAAAGTCCATGAGTAAAGTGAATTTTATGATTAAAAACTTCGACAGTGACATTTAACAGCCCTGAGTAGAGACTGTCTCTTTCTCCTGGTCATTTTTGCTTCTCATGATCAGTCTTTCCTGCACAGAATTAACATCTATGTTGTTATTTCTTCTTGCTGTCAGTCTAACATTGCCATCATAAAATTGAAAAGGACTAATCATTACCTGCTCCACAAGGGACAGAATATAGGTATTCTAAACAGGTTTATGAGTGACTATCATGAAGATTTTGTCAGCCTCCTTGTAGTTTGGTTATTAAAATGAACAAGGTAGAGAATCCCCAAATAAATACCTATCACAAGCAAAACTTGAGCAAAACACTTTGTCCCCTAGTTAGTTTCAGAACCTCATCTATTTCACTAAGAACACAATAGAATAGGATGAAGAAATGGGTAGCCGTGGCTCTCACAGAACATCCACACTAACATGGGAGTGGTTATGTGTGATCAGCCCAAGGTAGGTGCAGCCCGGAATTGTCACTGACCATGACCAACAGTGGGTGCCTGGGTAAGAAATAAGAACATGACGAGCATGGAGTGATACCTTCCTAGCTCCTAATAGCTTGTCGGCTTTTATAGGGCTCTCCATCCTACCCCTCTGCTTTACCAGTTTCATGAGTCCTAGTTTAGTTAGTTTTTTTCTCATGTAGAAGTTGTTCTGTACTTCTGGTCATGCTTTTGCCTCTCTCTGGAGTTTTTCCAGTTCCCCTTCCCCTCTCCCACATCCATTTTAAAACAGTGCAGTTTTGAAAATGGGGAAAAATTTTGGTTTAGTATGCTTTCTTGTCTCTAATAATTACTGGTATGTTTTTTTGCTTTATGGCTACTACTGAACACTGGAAGTATCTTTAAATGAACACCTAAGATCCTGTTCCTTAGGGCTATAAGTCAGAGCTCATTGCTGTGGATGTAAAGTTGGCTATCTTTGTACCACATGGATCACTTCAAGCTTTACTTTCACTAATGTTCATCTGCCATTCTTTTGCCCAGTTATCCACTATCAAAGGTTCCTTTGGTAGCTCTCATAGCCAGTCTTCAACTCCAATACTGTAGAGTAATAACTCAGTAATGTTAGCTAACTTGATTACCTTACCGCTCATCACCTCTATCAGATTGCAGAAGTGTATGTTGAATACTGTATGTCCAAGTTCAGATCCCTGCCTTACTCTACTGATCATTTTCTTCAGCTCCTTTTTGTCTTTTAGCCAGTTACGTGTCTAAGGAAGTTCCTTTTTCTGTACCCTGGCTAATGAGAGTTTTTGAGACTTTTTGAAGAAAAAGCTTTGTTAAATGTCTCTTGGAAATTCAGGTATACTCTGTATCAGCTGTATCCCCTGCATGTGCCTATTGGCTCCTGCAGAGAACAACACTGCAATGATCCGGCAAACACGTAAAGGTTGAGGGGAGATGGGTTTACTGTATAGCCTGCTAAAAGAAGGATGGAATCTTTAGATGCTTATGCTGCTCAGTGTAACTATTCTCTTTCACATTATGAGATCCTAATAAGTTGGAGGCCTGAGTGTTTTCCTTAGATGATTAGAGCAGTGATTCCAAATATGCACATATTCAGTGTTTATGATTTGTTACCTGAGCCTAAACCTAATCTGCACTTCATCCAGAATCAAATTTATCAGGCTCTTGGAGACTTAAGGGTATCTTTCAAATCTCTTGCCAAAGTTTTCTGTTTCAGCAGAGGAAGCAATAGAATTTAATTCAACATGGCTCCATAAGTGAGCCTTTGGATTAGGATCAGTACCTTCCAGATATGACCATCAAGAACCTGCAGTGGGAAAATTTTCACAAAGAAAAAAAAATCTAGCAGAAAGTTCTACTTAAAATAATAAATTCCAAAGTTATTTCTAGTAAATATCTAATTTGAAAGGCAATTTAGCATAATTTGCTTCAGGAGTCGGTTATCTAAAAAAGTGTGAGATTAAATTATCCTTATTTCATATCCTATATGTCATTAAACTCCCACAATATGGTGTATAGTATAGTTTTCTGTTACTACTTAAACTTTTGAAAATCATTAAGGATAAGCAATAGTTAAAATTGTATTATCTACATCAAAGTATTTTCTGTTTTTTGCAGTAATGAAACAGTTTGACACTTCTAACAGAAAAAGATAAGCATGCTCTGTACTAATTAGAAGCTGCATTTTTTATCAATTCCAAGCTAACAGAAAAATTTGGGTAACAGCTGCTCTACTAATTAGGTACACAGAATGTTTATCACTTCTTCTTGCTGAGTGTCACACTGTTTCATTACAGTACAAACAGGTGCCTGTTTGATATAGCAAATAAGATGTCTTGTAATTTTAAGAGTTAAGACTATAAAGTGACCTTAGCCTGACTTAGCCACTGAATTTCACCCAGTAAGCCCTTCATTGAGCCAAATTCACATGCACCAGTTTTCATTAAGATAGCCTATCTTTTTTTATATATTTGAGTGAGGTTTTAAAGCAGTTGGTTGTTTTCATATTTAAGAATTTGCAGTTCTTTATTTGAATTGATCTGCTTTCAGCTTCCAGACTTCTGATAGCTTTCTCTGCTACATCTTAAGAGTCATTTTGGTGTGAGATTTTTTCCCAGCAAAGGTTTTTGTGTGCAATGATTGAATCATCTGTTGGTCTTGTTTATGATAAACTAAACAGATTGCACTTTTCAAGTCTTTCACTGCAACATATTTTCTCTGAATTTCATATCACTTTTATGGCTGAGCTCTGTCTCTTCTGCTCTTTCAATATCTGCATATGACATCCAGTGTCAGAATGGGAATATTCTTCTTGCCCCAATTTTGTATCAGCGTTGTATGTCAAGCTGCATGTTCATTACTTCCCCTTAGATTGCTAGAGTCATAGTAACATCTGCTGTTCTGTACATATGGCCCCCATTGTCACCTAGCTGTTCTTTTATTGGCTTTATTAAAATGCATTCATTTGAATGGTTCTGTGTTAAAAAGCAACACAATTGTTCCATAGGGCTGTGCTAACTTCCTGGCTAATTACCATCTACTAATCTTTGCCTTGAATGCAGAGTTCACAGTAACTTACTTTAGGTTTACTTCCAAGTATTATTTAAAAATTTGAACATCAGGGCAGTTACTGATTTATTCCAGTAGAAGTTTATCTTTATGGCAGTTCCTCATTCACAGAAATACTGTGAAATGTCAGTCGGTTTTTAGTATAATTCCATATTTGTAATATAAACTTGCTGACTGCTTAAATCCAAGATAGGCTTTCCGCTGTCTTGCACTGGGTGCTAGACAAATACTTGAAGTGTACTTTTCCCACATATATAAATATGTAAATACTTCTAGATTATTAAAATGAAGCTGCTACTTTAGGAGGTTTACCACAGCAGAATTCATCCTTCAACTCCTTTTTTTAGCTTTTACTTGGAGTTATTACACTTCTAAGGACCCTAGATTTATCAGAAGGAGGTGTAGTAATGGGGACTGCATGCCTTTCTTCCCCCAGATCCGCTTTTTTGAATCAGAAATACCAGCTTGTGTTGTCCTTATGAAACTTTTTTTTTGACGTTCAGCAAATCTAAGAATATAGCTAGAAGGCATATCCTGCTCTTTGTATAGTTCTTATTTAGCTTCTTAGCTAAATTTTCATTTTCAAAGCATTTTTCAAAGCAATAAAGGACAGTTGTTTGGTTGCTTGTGGATGCTGTGGATCCTCTTTATGTTTATGCCCTTGAAAATACTTCCTTCACCAGAAATTGAAGCTTAAATAGTGTAGGTGTGCTTGGTGAGAATGGTTTTCTTTGTCCTTATTTATTCAAGTAAAATTACTAGAAACTATTGTAATTAGCAGTGCAGCTAAGGCATTGTGGTCCGATGAAACACTTCCACCCATTGTATTTCTCTGGGAGTGGACAAAGAGCATTATCTGAGCAGCAAACGTTGCCTGAACAGTCCAAGACAGGATCTGCTACTAATGATACAGAAATTGATGGCAGTGGTTCTGGCAGGAGTGACAGCAGTGCCACCTCTCCACCACCCTTCTTCTCTCCCCTCCTGTCTCCTCCTTTCCAACATGTCAGCAGTAGCTGGTCCAGGTTCTCTGTGAGAGCACATAGCCCTGTCGGCAAAGGCACGAAGTTTGGCTGCTGTGAGGCAATAAGCTTGCAGTGAGCGGGATCACATAGTTTGCTAGCTAAGCAGAAATCATAGAAATGTACCTGCAAACTTCATCTAGCTCCCATGATTCCTGAGCAAATTTAAATCTTAATCAAACAGTCGTCATGCAGAATGTTTTACACCAAAAAAAAAAAAAGCATGAGCCATCCATCTGTATCTGGATTGTTTTGAGTATTGTGTACACTGATGGTTGTTTTGATTTTTTTGTATTTTTTAGTGAACGGAGAGTTGAAATAATAAATTGTAACATTAATTTGCATGTGCTCAGTATTTGTTTTACAAATAAGTATCTTTGCTTCCAGTCTTAATACTTCGATGCCCAAAATATGCAGTTTTTATTCTTAAAGGTGAATGGTTTTGGTTTGGTCTCTAGTGCTGAAAGAGCATATCTCCTTTATAGTTACACAGAAAGCATTTCAAATAGTTAATGAGAGAAAAGGAAATAGAAATGTTACTTCAATGCACAAAATTGATTCCCCCCTCCTCCCTCCCCCCCACTTTCAGTTGAAATTTTGGAAGTTGGCCCGTGAATGTTTCTTTCATAAGGAATAGATTGAGATGAGGATGGGTAGAGAGAGTGGGGGTTGTTTAGCCTAGAGAAGAGAGGGCTCCAGGGAGACCTTATAGCAGCCTTCCAGTACTTAAAGGAGACCTATAGGGAAGATGGGGAGGGACTCTTCATCAGGGAGTGTAGAGATAGGATGAGGGGTAATGGTTTTAAACTGAAAGAGGGTAGATTTGGATTAGATAATGGGAAGAAATTCTTTACCATGAGAGTGGTGAGACAGTGGAACAGATTGCCCAGAGAAGCTGTGGATGCCCCATCCCTGGCAGTGTTCAAGGCCGGGTTGGATGGGGCTTTGAGCAACCTGGTCTAATGGAAGGTGTCCCTGCCCATGGCAGGGGGGTTGGAACTAGATGATCTTTAAGGTCCCTTCCAACACAGACCATTCTATGATTCTGTGCTGTATTCATATTTTATTATAAGAAATTTGGATATATTTAGAAGGTGCAAGTTGGGTAGTCACTGTGTCAAATGATAAAATAAGGGACATCCTGGAGGGGAAAAAAAAGAAGCCTAGAACTCTGACTTATTACATATGCTTAACTTCTCTAACAGGAGTAATCAAGCCAGGTTGCTCTTCACCCTTCTTTTTTCCCCTCCTTATTTTCCTACTGCTAATACTTTATCCCTGTCACCATTCATCCTTGGTAGTAAAAGAAGAATACAGTAAAATTGCAATTTTCAGAGGTTTTTTAATTTTAAAATTTACTTTTAGAGACAGAGTAGGATGGCTTCTGAGGGCTTTTAAATTATCCCACCATAAACATAAGAAGTTAAAATCGATTAATTTCGGTTTAATTATGTGTGTCCACATCGTCCCAGCAAGTTCCAAAACCTTTTGTCTCGCAACCTGTGACAGAAGCTTTGAGAGCAAGTCACAGTATATTCAGATGACACTGCTTCCAGTGCCCTTGCAAATAACTGTTTTCACTTCCCACTAACCTGTAGCCCAAACTTGCAAATCTCATGCCAGTTTCGAAAGACTTTCTTATGATGTTGCTCTGGCAGATCTGCTTGGTATTTATGTAAAATGGAGCCTCTGCAGAAATTTGTGTGGAGAAGGAAAGATTATTTACCCTGCAATAAGTATGCATTTTTACTAGATGAATTTCATGCGTAAACTCCAAGGCTTTCCTTTGTACTCTGCCAGTCAGAGCTCCTGCCTGTGAAATTGGTTTTGGTGATCGCAGTAAATGGCTGTGGGTGCTGCTTTCTTCCCTTCTGTTTCTGTAGTCCAGACATGAAGGGCACAGGTATGATCCTTTTTGCGTGTGCATCAATTTGGAATTGGTGGGAATAGTTTGCTTTGAAAAATCACAATTATGGTTGAGTAAAAAATTACTTTATTCACATCTTCAGTTTCTGCTGTATTGGGAACATCCAACATAAAATTAGAGGAAAAATGGAACTAAAGACCACAAATATAGTTGAAGGTCTATGCTAGTAAATAATATCTCTAAAGTATTACCAGCATTTCTCAATTTAGTTCTTTTCTTTGTTACTGCATTTCTAAGTCAAAGGCGTCCAACTGAATGCCATGGCTTCTTTCAACATTACTAACAGGTGAATGCACTAATAGGTGAATAATTTTTATCTTGTCTTACATGCTGTGCCCTACCCTTCTGTGTGGAAGGTTTAGTATAGGATAGTAACCATGGTACCAGCCTAGGAGTGAGAGTCAAGTTCTGGCATTACTGAGCCAGCGCTTTCCATGTGGCTCAATGCAAGACATTCGCCATTGGCAAGCTGCAGTGTTGTCTTCCTGAAAATAAGGAACATAAATGTTTGTTTCACTTCAGAAAGCATTTTGACATCTTCTGATGAAATATGCCATCATCAAGGCAATTATAGGGGAAGACAATGAGAATATTTGGAACTAGGCTAACATTTGAAATCAGACTGATAATTAGGTATTTTTTTCTTTGTGAATTATGAGTTTATCAGAAAATGTGGAGAATTCAATAAATAAGTTGCTGCATAACTTGGTATACATATAAGATTTTAACCTTCTTCTCTTTGCAGTTAAGTTACCAGCTTAAGGTGGGTATCATGTACTGCAAAGCCGGGCAAAGCACAGAAGAGGAAATGTATAATAATGAATCAGCAGGTCCAGCCTTTGAAGAGTTTCTTCAGCTCTTGGGAGAACGAGTTAGACTCAAGGGATTTGAAAAGTATCGTGCTCAGCTGGATACCAAGAGTAAGGCTTTTTCATTTATATTTTTTTTCCCTTAAGTGAACAAAATGCATCATATGGTTGCTAACTGACTTTTTATAGAGAGTTCTTAAAAATAACCTCTTAGCTGTAGGAAGACAGTTGCTCAATATTAGAAGTGAAAGCAGAGCAAGTACGTAATTTGACCCATACCCATATGGTCTTTCAACTCTGGTAATTATTGGGTTTTTGTACTAATTTGGTAGGAAATTATCACTAAAGCTGCAACAAGAAACCAGTAACTATGGAACCATTAATGGTGTTGCAAATCCATCATCAGTGTCTCGTCTAAAGAGTAATCAATACAGTTGGTATGTCATAATTTTTTTTAATGATATGCTAAGAGACTGTCACCAAAAAAGTTTTGAGAACCCATCTATGTAACTCCACCTTGGCAAGTTGATCTATTGCTTTTGTGCTGTGTCTGTTGCATGTAGTTTTTCTTCTAGGCAGTTTTGTCTTCCTCCTGCTATCAAATGTATTCCTCCCTCTGTGATTTCTTTCTTCTGAGTTATGGAAATTAGACTGGATTTGTTGGTTAGGTTATCAGCTTTAACTGTAAAACATATTGGAACAAAAATGCAGCTGAAAGATGATCTTAGGTGACAGTATCTATAAAAGAAACTCCCTACTTTTGGAATCAAGCTTGTGAAATACCTGTTTATCAGCTAGCGCATGCTATATTCAATTTGTAAATCTATTTTAAATACTTAGGGGAATTTTTGGCCTGTCTTCCTTTTCTTTGAGTATTGGAACTAACCAGTGGAAATATTGCTATTTTGCTCCCTTGCAGCAAAGGAAAATAATGAGTTGATTTGTGAAAGCTGAAAAGCATTCATCAACTTCAGTGCAGCAAAAACTGTGCTCTTGTTATGGGTCTCCTATCACAAAGACAGTAACTTGCTGTGCTTTAGTGCTGCACCATTCTACCTTGTGTCCTTAATTCTTACAGGGATCATGTTGCCATCTCTTCAGGCTGTTCTCAATCAGTCTTAATCATCACTCCTCATAGGGTTATTGTTGTGGTTTAAGCCCAGCTGGCAACAAAGCACCAAGAGGCCACTTGCTCACTTTCCCAGTGGGACAAGGAGGAGAAAATAAAACGAAAAGCTTGTGGGTCGAGACAAGGACATGGAGGGATCACTCACCAATTATTGTCATGGACAAAAAAAAGACTCCACTTGGGAAAAAACCCAAATCAATTCAATTTCTTACCAATCAAACCAAACAAGGATAATGGGAAGTAAAACCCAATCTTAAACCACCTTCCCCCACCCTTCCCTTCTTCCCAGGCTCAACTCCACTCCCCATTTTCTCTCCCTCCTCCCCCCAGCAGCGCAGGAGGACGGGGAATGGGGGTTGGGGTCAGTTCATCACACCTCGTCTCTGCCGCTCCTTCCTCCTCAGGGGCAGGACTCCTCACGCTCTTCCCCTGCTCCACCGTGGGGTCCCTCCCACGGGAGACAGCCCTTCACGAACACCTCCAACGTGAGCCCTTTCTGCGGGCTGCAGTTCCTCACAAACTCCCCTGGCGAGGGTCCTTTCTGTGGGCCTCGGAAGGAAGCGGCTGCTCCCGGGCGGGCTCTCCCACGGAGTCCCGGCCATCTTGGGGGGCATCCCCCTGCTCCGGTGTGGGGCCCTTCCACAGCCTGCAGGTGGGCATCTGCTCCCCCGCTCCCCTCCGTGGGCTGGGGGGGACAGCCTGCCGCCTCACCGCGGGCTGCAGGGGCATCCCCTCATCCTCCTCCTTCCTCCCTGACCTCGGTGTCTGCACAGGGGTTCCTCTCACATCCCACTCCTCTCTCCGCTGCAGGTTCCCCTTCTTAAATCCGTTCTCCCAGAGGCACTGCCACCGTCGCTGATGGGCTCGGCCTGGGCCAGAGGAAACTCTGACTTGGAGCTGGGGAAGCTTCCAGCAGCTTCTCACAGGAGCCACCCTGTTAGCCCCCCTGCCCTGCTACCACCACACCCCCCCCCAACCCAAAACTGTTATAAAACTTTCTGTGGTTTTAAACCTAAATTAATACCACTTTTGCACACATTTACTATTGAGCCTGCTTTCTTTTAGTTGCAATACTTATGTTTCCTCTGTTGTATTTACTCCCTTGAGTGCATTTACACATTATGGTTCTATCTCCTCTATGCTTTTGTGGTGGTACCCTTAATAAGCCAAGTCTCTCTTACTCGTATGGGACACATGGATTTATCTGCTTCCCACACATACACACACATGCAGTATTACCTGGTAGCCTTCCTCCGCACTCATCCAAGTCTGAATTCAGTCTCTTTAATTTTAGCGGCTAGGATTATATACATGATTCCAGATGAGATCCAGGCAGTTTATTGCTGTAACAGTTTCTTCCCTTTACTGGAAATATATTGTACAATAATTCTCAGGCTGGCTTTTCCTTTTCTGCAGCTCCAAAGTGTTATTTTATCAGTTATAAAAATAAGCTAGGTCAAAAATCAAATGTGTATGGAAAACAGAGAAAATGTTTATTATTTCATAGCTTCTGGGTTTATATTGTGACCTCCTTGTTACTTTCAGTAGTTCAAGTAAAATCCTTTCTTCCCTTTCTTCTAGTTTAGTTAAGACACCTGAAAAAAAAGCCCTCTTTTTGGTGTCAGTCCACACACACTGGTTTCTAGTACATATAAATGCTCTTATGATTAAGGGTTGATTCATCTGTTCAGATATACCCATGAAAGCTGTAACTGTGTCTCAAGTACTTGCTTGAAATTTTCTTCTAAAAAGCAGAATTTTCCAGTAAAGTTTGTGTTCCTTCTTGTTGCTTCTGAGTCAGTGAAAGAATTTTGTCAGGTTTTCATTCTGTGTACTACAATCTAGCACCTGTTGAATGGACATGTATGTAAACTTTTAGTTGACTGAATCTCTCCTGGTTTTAGGATTTGTCTTGTTGTAATGAAGGTTTTCTACTCCATGTTGAGAGCCTACATGTCTTTTTACATTGCCCCCTAGACCTGCCAGCTCCATTCTGTATCAAAAGATACAAAAAGGCTTTATGTGAACACTTCAGTGTGGTCAGAGAGGAAGGAGGATGCTCTGGGTGGAAACTGCTGCGTTCATGAAGGGTTTCCTACATTCTCTTTCAGTCAAGGTTTACAAGCTCAGGTGTAGGACTGTGGGACGTCTAGCTGATGTGGGATCAGCTAGGACTGCTTAGGAGCTCCTAAGTTGTCTGAAATCTTTCAGGTTATGTTTTCTGCAGGCTTACTGAGGAAACACGTGACTACACAGCATACGTGAGTTCTTAACGAGCAGGTTTAGACAGCAGCAAACATTAACAGTTGCAATAGTTTTTTTTAATTGATCTTGATGGTGCTATGTTTTCCTTTCTGCAAGTATGCAAAGCACAGACTGGAAGTGGTGGAAGAGAAGGTGGTGTTTTGGGGCCACAACACTAAGCTCTTTGGATAGCTACGTTCAGAAACCCTTATTGCATATTCTGCATAGGAAATGGCAAGGGAAAAAAAGCCACCTTGTGGTAGGCAAAATGCTAAAGACCAGAGATGGTCACAAGAGCTGCACCTCCGGTGTGGGGAATATGTGAACAGCAGAATACATACAGGTAATACATCTTTGATAGCTACCCTAAGTAATCAGTCAGGCTTTTCTGCCTTGGCCCTAACACAGAAAGGCCTGCATAGGAGGAGATTGTGGTCTATACCATGACATAGGTTTATAGGGTTTTGTTGAAATGGCTAGGTCTACAGCTAGGAAGCAAGCTTCTCCCTTCTCCAGCTCTGTGCTCTTCCCTTGCTAAAGATTGCTGTCATGAAATAGTTCTTGCAGTCTCATTACTCAGGAAATTTTCCTGCATAAAAATTCTGTTTAATGTCAGCACAGTTGATTGCAAAGATGCTCTTAAAAACAAATGTATGTTCATTAACTTGCAAGAAAGGTCAGAGCTATGTAGGCTACTTTACTAGTTCCTATACCTTTGACAATACTTTGCAACCTATGAAGAGCAGATGTATGATGTAAGATATGATGAAGGATTTTCTCAGCATGGAAGGAAGCTGATTTGTATACATACTCTGGAAATTTTCACAAGATGTTTTTAATTTATGCAAATTTAGAAAAGTAAAGTTGCTCTAGCAAAAGGCAGTTTCACAACAGTTGTTGTTCTTAGAAATTTTTAGAATTAGGGACCTAATTGGTAAGTATTTGTAACAGAGCCAATTTTAAAAGGAGGAATCTCATGCATCCTATTAACTGAAAGCCTGTTTAAGTATATTGGATCTTTCAAGGGCTTTAGCTTTGGATCTCTGCCAGTGCCACTGTGGAAAAGAGCTGCTACTTCTAAAGTTTTGTTTGTATATTTCTAGAATTACCAGAGGGGAAGCAGTCTATCTCATGGCAGCCTGCAGACTTTGGATAGGAAATAGAGCTTGAAAATGTCATCTATCCCATGGTTGCTAGGAAGTTTATGGGTATCACTTTAAAGTAATAAACATCACAGTAATCTTTCAAATTATAACTTCAGTCATTTTACTTTATTCTCTAGTTGTAATGCATGCTTTATTTCCCTCCCCCTCACTTAGTCTGATTTCTCAATGTTTTAAATTGGTAAATGCGATCAGCTGGATAATGCTAGGCCTGGTAACCTGGCATGTGTCCAGCAGAGTGGTAGCATGGTTGGTGCAGGAAATGAAGGAGATTGATTAATGTGAGTTGTAGGAGTTCATGAATTATCTATTTGATGGGATTATATATATAGCTAATAATGGTATATTTCTGTATTAGATGTTTATACTGCATGACTTTTTGGTTAAGACATGAGAAGAATATAAAAACTACAGAAGATACTAAATAGATTAAAAATCTAGGGAATTAATGGACTTCAAATTGTCATTTCATTTAGGGGTTGTCAATAACCCCCCATGTTTCTAATGAAATAAATCAGATAGATTACCTTATCTTGTACTATTTAACATCTTTTCAACCACATGGAAGTAAGAGTAGACTTACTGTTGGGTCTGAGACATTTGCTGGGAGACCAATAGCCAATGGAGGTCGGAGGTTCCTCAATTGCTTAAGAAGCAGAAATGGGTGTGCGGGAAGTCCATCTGCATTTCTCTGTATTTGTGTTACCCGTATACTTTTGTATGTTACAAAATAAAGGATTCTGTCCTCAGAAATAGTGTCTGAAAACAACTTGAATATTACAGAAGTCGAACATGAGTGCTTGGTGTAATCCTTGTGTGTAACAGAAAGGAGAGCAGGTTTGACAGGTACTGAATTTGGGCCAAATAACTAGGAGAAACTAGAAATAAGGCAGGGCTTTTTAGCAGCAAAGGTAGACAGGAACAACATTAAGCTCTGAAATGACTTGTTCTTGTGCATCTTTTATTGTGAGCACTGCTGCAGTTTGTAGCAATGGCTGTTCCTTCTCCTGACTCATCAATATAACTTATTTTTTGTTTTCCTGGAACTCCTTGCAACATGTTTTCCTTTGAAACACTGAGTTAGATTTTCTACTCATACTGTTTTGTATACAGTTTTCTAGTACAGAGGTTTTAAAAGCTGCTGTAGAAGCAGGATGACAAAGTCCTGTGCCTTCAGTGAGGTGAACTGATCAGCAGTAGTTTGTTAGTGTCAATCACAGTTTTGAGCACTGTTGGTGTTAGAAAAAAACACTTAAATGGGAGTCTGTTAAGAAAGTCCTTGTGAAGATAGCTGAGAAACATTGGAAGGAGAGAAGAATAAGGTGGGTTTGTAAAGGTGAATAATGATGGAAGGAAAAGAAGATCAGATAAGTCCTCAGCTACTAACCAAATCCAGCAATGGGACAAGACTGAGAAAGCAGCATTAATAGGTGCGCCATAAACTAATGGCAGGAAGAGATGTCTTCAGTGTAAAAAGGTGCTAATGAATTTGTAGATCCCTCAGGCCTCTGTTAAATGCAAGGAAATCAAAGTAGATTGTAGTGCTGGCTTACAGTTCTGACCTTGAAATGATGGATACTATTCCAGTGCACAGTCTTGGATTTTACTGCAATGGCAGTGATTTGATTTAAAGCAAACACCTGTAATTGTTGTGTTGTACTTCAGAAAAAGTATTCTAGATTTGTAAGAAAGAAGAAATCTGAATGGTGAGAAAGATGCACAGTCTGCAGTGGATATGGACTTCTGTTTGTAGTTGGATTTGAATAACAGGGATTTAAGCTCTGCAGTACTTGGAAATAATTGGAATCATTAAACATGTCATTTGAATTGTAGCCTTATTACTTAGTTTGCAGAATTGGTGCTGTTCTAAGAAAGAACCCTTTTCTGCCTGAAATGAAGTTCATCCAGGAAAGTTGAAAGTTTGGTTTAAATGCATAGGTGTTGTTCTAGCATATTATTTGTCAGAATTGCTTCATTCTTTTCTTCTTCCCCTCTTTTGGCACCTTCCTTCCCCGTCTGTCATCTTACCGACTTCCATTTCTTTTTTGCACCTGCTCCCCCTTTCCAGTTCTTCATAATATTTATGTATGCTTTGTTTATGAAAGGTGATGTACAAATTAGCGTATTTACAGGTAAACACAAAAAAGCCAGTAAGGAGTTATGTTGATGTTTAGGTGACTTTCAGTTGCATCTACCTCCTTCAGCGTTCATTGTAATGATCAGGCAGAGGATGGAGGCTGCTGTGAACTGAGTGCAAGATGAAGTTACTACCGTTCAGCCGTTGTGCTGTTGTAATTAGCATTAAAAAGAAAATGTTTAGCAGGTAGCTAGTTTTTCATAATGGCAGTGTTGGATGCTGGAAAAGAGAGCCCAATCTCCTTGAAACAGTAATTGGGGGGGGGGGTTTACAAGATTCCAGGAATTTTTTTTTTTTTCTTATTCCCTTTTTATTCTATCTAGATGATTTGGAAATGCAAAATCACTATGCAGCTATAATGTAGAAAACTTACTATTTAATTTTATGGATGATGTTGCAGTTTTTAATTTACAGCAAAGCTACCTCTACTTTATTATTACAAATTTGACAGGAAACGAAAACTTCTTGTCAAAAGCTTATACCCAAAATCTGGGTAAATAAACTGTATTTATGCTATTGTAAATGCCTCACAAATCTCAGAGCTATTATCTCCTTAGTAACATGATTTCTCTGCTTATAAAAACTGCCAAGGTGTCATACTTAACAGCTTTTTAAAATACATTGCTATAAATAGCTGAGATTATATAATATAGTAGCATGTTTATATAACTTCAAATAACCAGGATGCTTTTTTCCATATATAAATCTAGTTACTTTTAAAATTCTCTTTGAAAATGGGCTTTTTTGCACTTTGGACAGCAGTTATATTTAATAGAATATATTCACTATTTCAGCTTTAAGTGTGTTACTACTTAAATTAATGGAACATTTTTCAAGGTCTTTTTTTTTTTTTTTTGTGAGAGAAAGAAAACGTAAAAACAGAAGTTCCCAGTTTGTCTGTAATCAAGTGTTGTCTTCAACCAACACTTTGTAAACTTTAATAATATCCCCTCTTCTTTTTTTCTTTCTAAACTTCATAATCCTAGTTTTTATCATTTTCTCTCCACATGGAAGTCTCTCCATCCACGTATAATTATTTTTGTGGCCTGTTTCTGGATCCCTTCTCTTTCTTCTATAACTTTTAAGATAGGGTGGCCAGAACCCAAAACAGGTGAGAGTACCTTTGATTAATATACAAGCATCATGATGTCATTGTTGTGGGCTTTTTCCATCATCAGCTGTAAGCATGCTAGCATCCTGTTTGGGTTTTTGACTGCTCCTATCCATAAAGCACCTGTTTTAGTGAAGGTTTTATCTGACTTCATTACAGTTAATGTAGAGTCCTGATATTTATGTTTAAAAGAACCCATTCTGTTCTTTCATATATTGTGGATTATATGTCCATTGATATTTAATTATGCATGAAATCATGGTATTCATTTGCAGTATCTGTCTACCTTCCTTTCTGAAATCCTTTTCACATTCCTTACAGTTCAGTTTCATTCCGATTAGCTTGAGATATTGGGTGGTGTCTGAAAATTATTTCAGACTTTGTTATCACTTTTCATGCTTAAATAGGCTTTCTTCAGGGTTTTCTGGTATAAATTCCCTATTCCTAACAAGTTCTTCATTAGGAAAAGTACACAAAATTACACATGCCATCTATTTGTGTCATTTGCTTTGGCAGGTGAATAAACTCTGGGTAAGTTTTTACTTGCTGACATTTCAGCTAGGATCAAGGGTGAATAGGAATTCTTGTCTTGCCTGATGATTTTCTTTGATAATAATGAAACTTTGGTTTTAAACTTTTTTAAACAATGCTTTTCTTTTCTCTTTTTTCTTTAACTGAAGCTGATTCGACAGGTACTCATTCTCTATACACAACATACAAGGACTATGAAATCATGTTCCACGTTTCTACTATGTTGCCATATACTCCAAACAACAAGCAACAGGTAAGGTAGACCATGCCTATTTAGAATTAGTTTTTCCTCCATCTCAAAAGTAGCTGAACTATTAAACATTTATGACAACTTTCATTTGTAACTAGCAAAGAAAACACTTGAAGAATCAAAAGTATCAAAAGTAAAACTGGCCATCTTTGTGTCAGAAAGATGAGCAAAGCAGATCATTGTAGGTACATCATAGGTAGATTTTCTGCATAGGACTGTTTTCTATTTAAATATGCATTATTTACTGAAACTTTGATGTAAACATTATACAATTATGTCAGTAGCACATCTGTGTTACATAAATAAGAGTTCGTATCTTATGTCAAAAGGACCATAGTGTACTTTACATGATTTTTCAACCTTCTGCAGCAAAGTCCACTGTGCTTTAAGGATTGCATTCAGCAAATTGTAATACACACAGAATCAGAGGTGATGAGTGGGTGGTTCAGCACACTACACAAGAAGACATGAGACAAAATATGTTTTTTGTTTTAAATTTTTTTTGTTATACTGAAGAGCTGTGTAGGCTGACCTTCTTTGTTACTCTGAAGTACCTGATCTTGTTAAATACTAGGCCATCTTGCTGTGTGTGATGTATATGCATTTTACTCTAGAAACTATGTTATTTTGTGTTTCTGTGAATAAAATAGCATTTTCCTTTAACAATAAAAGGTAACACAGCATTCTTTTTAGTTTGCTTTTGTCCACTAAATGTTAGACTACTTTGTAGTTTACCTTTCTTTTTTGCTGTAGTTTTGGATGTACTGAAAGAAGCCTATCAGAAAATTATTATAGTATGTCTTAAGCACAATGACAACTATTTTCCACTTGAAATAGAGCCTACTTGTGGCTTGTAAAAATGTGTGAAGTGGGGAATGTTTTCCAGCTTCCGTGTATCACTAACTACTCTGATACTAGCAGGTTTTGTTGTTGGTTTTCCTCTTTGTTTAGCTTAAAATTTTCCTTAACAAGATCTTCCTGTGTGTTACATGTAGAAATTAAATTGTTATGAAAATGAAAATGTCCATGCCTGAAATTTATTAGATGAGTAACTAACATTCTGGTACTTCTCATATAAATCCTCAACTGTTTTCGTTTCTGGCTTGAAGTATCATTTGAAATAAAAAAATTGAACAATAGTAATTTATAATAAAGATAAATAAATAATTGAAAATTGTGAAGAGCCTGTGTTTTAACCTATGCATCTTTTTTCTGTTAAAGCTTCTGAGAAAGCGACATATTGGAAATGATATTGTGACAATAGTTTTCCAGGAGCCTGGAGCACAACCATTCAGCCCAAAGAACATTCGATCCCACTTCCAGCACGTCTTTGTCATTGTAAGAGTGCACGGTCCCTGTACTGACAGCGTTTGTTACAGGTAGCTATTGCTAGTTTCACTGAAAACATGGAATTTGAGTGCAAAGGGAGGAGTCATTCCTCTTTTAAATTATCAGTAGGGAAACATAGTGAAAGATAGGGGTGGAGGAGATTTGGGGTCATGTGAATTTAGAACACTTTAAAAAGTCAATAGACACACATGAGTATGGAATGGAAACACACCCAGTAAGGAGATTAATGCTGTCAGTATGTGTGTACACACACACACGTGTGCACACACAGACGCATGCACGTACACACACATCAATCATTTGGGAATGATTTTGAAATTCCATTCTCACTTCTTTTTTGTTCTCTTCATTAAGAGTATGCTAGAAGAGTATTTCTGTATTGATTCTTACAAATTCACTTTTTGTTCAGATAATTGGGCATCAGCTTATGTTACATTTTTGAAATTTAGACAGTGAAAAAGTATGACTAACCTTTCAGAAAGAAGCTAAGCTCTCTGAAATATTTTGTCTGAAATATCTTCATTTCTTCTGTCATTTCAGTCCAACAAATAAATTCCGCAGCTTTATGCAGCAAAAAAAAAAAATCTTAGTGTGATCTTAAAGTCAATATGATTAAAATGGAAGATGGTAATTGGTAGTAACATATAGTAAAGAATTGCAAGATGAGATTCATATTCAGCATAAATTTTTTAACCAAATTGAAAGCATAATGTTTTTGAGTTACACTTCTTTTTACAATCAGTGAAACTTTTTACCTTTGGTGTATCCTGAACTCTTAATGTATTTTTATTTTAAATGTTGACTGTCCTCAGCAAACTTTTCTAAAGCTTCTTTATTTAAAATATGAAGTATCAGAGTAATGGATTTAGAATGGTTATCTTGAAATGAGGTAGCCTTCAAATTAACTTGTCTTTACTGAAATACAAATGTTCACCTAAGTGTTTCATTTAGTCAAGTGCTTATTTAGAGGAAGAGCTAAAACTGCAGTGTCTGAGATGGTGTATTCGTGTTTTTCAAGTGAGTATAGTAAGGTTTAAAGGCTTTTCCCTCCCCCTGAGTTTTTGGTAAGGCTCACACAGCACTTCTGGAACTGGTGCTGAACTTTGTACATGTATTAAAACTCTCCTGGAGTAGGCATGTTTGTGTTAATACTCATTTTAAGGCAGCTTATTGACAGATTCCACTGCTACATAATTTATGTGGACATACCTTGTTCTTAAACTTTTAGACATATGTTTCGGCTCTTATTCTGTACAGAAACTGATTTTGAAGTAAAGGAAAAGTAGGAAATATATCCACAAGGGCTACAGATGCATTTCCCATTTGAATTGGATATTACAAACACAAAGAAATATCTGCTTTTGGTTATTATTTTAAATAATATAACCACATATTTTCAATTTCTTTCTTTTAAAAGGCATAGGAAAGATTTATATACTGTAATAAATTTAAATATCTCAGGGTTCTATTTCTGACCTTCAGACTTCTGAATTGCTTTCATTTTTCAAGTCTTCATAACTACAAGGACTGGAACCTTACTGGTTACTATTAGTAAATAAAATTTGAGAATTTCATCTTTAGTGATGCTACAGGCTTAAATTTTAAGGGGAGGGGGAGCAGGTAGGAAAAAAAAGTTGTGAGAGTGTCAGTGTTCATTTCGATACAGGAGACCGCCAGAGCATTGTATGTTCTGTGTACTGCCTTTAAGATTAAAATCCTTTCTTTTTTTTTTTGTCCTCTCAGTGCAGACACTTCATTTAAATTTATAGAATTCCATTATAAAAAGTTTTTCTAGGAAACTTTTCAAACTAAGTTTGACCTCTTTTTCACTGAATTATTTGGAACTGTGTCATAGATTCATAATTCTAGACAAAACAGGAAGCCATATAGCATAAAAATGTACTGGAATTTATATTAAAAGCTACATAAAAGGAATAAAATCAAGCACTGTCTTGGCCAGTGATTCTCCCTCCCAACTAAGATAAACAGTATTTCAAAAGCCTGGGTTCTCTGTCGGCATCATTCACTTTTTAAAACTTCTCTAGCATATGTTAAAGATTAAATTCTTATCCCTATGATTCATGATACTCAAAACCTAATCAAACAAAATGTCACTGGTAGATTTCATTACATCCAGTAATTGTGCTTAAGGCTTAGGCTTCTGTCTCTTAATAACAGACCCTTTAGGACCACTGGAGATGATCGAGAGTCAGATGGTTGCATCGTGAGCACCCCCTGTTGCATACTTCTAGATATATTGGCATACATTTGAAGGAAATATGACAGTCAATGACATCTTTCAATATCAGTTGCCAGAAAATATAATTAAAAACAACAAAAGCAAACACACAAATAAAACACCCCGCCACCCAAAACCAGAAGATATGGTTAAAGGTTGGGCAACTTAATTTTTATTTTTGGTGTTCCTGTGTGTGTCCCTGCCCCAAAAGCTTTAATAGTATTTCTGCAATCTCAGTTGCTGATTTTTGCGGGGGATTCTCTGATTATGTTTAAGGATTCAGATAAGTTAGAGCAAAGCGCAAAAATAATACCAGCCAGTCTTCCAAATGAAACACCACATACATTTCTAGTATGTTCAAGTCCCACCCTATTTTTCTTTATAAAAGTCCATTACCGTGATATTTTTGCCAAAATTTGTTAATGCTTTTTCAAATCTAGTTAATAGATATGTGGTAAATCATATTCGAACTGTTGGAGCATTTCTTGTCACAAAACTGTTGAAGTGCAGTTGTCAGTCTCTTCTTAGGACAGGCTGCCAAGGGAATGATACTGGACTGGAATGGCAAATCTTCAGTAATGCCAAACAACTCTCATCTGCTCTGTATCAAAAGAGAACTGACCGTGGAAAATAGCTAAGCTTGTCGGCATTGCCTAAGGCAACCTTATTGTCAGTCCATCATTTGATACGGAAACTAAAAGGAAGAGTTGAAAATGAAAGCATCTATTTCTAATATATGTCTCCAAACTTCTAAGAGATTTCTTATTTCTAATCTTTTTGGAGTCTGCTTCTATCACTAGCATGCAGTATCAGCTACTGCAGTTTTCAATCCAGAAACTTAAAACATAATCAGTAGCATGATGTATATATGCATTCAGTCACCAGAAGATGATTCTCAAAGTGAAACTGGCCTTGTGAGATGACTTTATTGTCTTTATCTTTTTAATGTGGCCATTTTGTCTGTATTTCTACTATTGATCATATACTTCACATTGCTTTCAGATGAGCCTTTCAGCTTTAGGTAGCTAAATTGTAAGCTAGCCTTTGTAACAGTGTGTGTTAGAAATTTTCTGTTTATAGTAAAAACAAACAAAATTTAGAACTACCATACATGAGTGCTTAATTTGTCAAAAAGCACTATTTTGCACTTGAAGCTCTCTTTAAGCTGTGGTACTGAGGATGACTCAAAAATGCCTAGATGCAAAAATAAGTGGCCTTGTGTTTGTACAGTAAGGGGGACATAATCTCCACACTGGCACCATTAAAGTGTAAATATAGGCATATTCCTGAGAAAAGGAGAGAAAAATTGAGGGCTTAAGGAAAAAAGGAAATGTATTTTCTGTATTCAAAAACTGCTGAATTTGCATACAGTGAAACACTCTGCTTCTTCCTTATTCTTTTATTTCTTTTAGTGTTGCTGTGACAAGATCCAGAGATGTACCATCCTTTGGACCACCTATTCCAAAAGGTGTCACGTTTCCTAAATCAAATGTGTTCAGGGACTTCTTACTAGCCAAAGTCATTAATGCAGAGAATGCTGCTCATAAATCAGAAAAGTTTCGTGCGATGGCCACCAGGACCCGTCAAGAGTACTTGAAAGACTTGGCAGAGAAGAATGTCACCAACACACCTATTGATCCTTCTGGCAAATTCCCCTTCATCTCACTTGCTTCAAAAAAGAAAGAAAAGTCCAAGCCTTATCCAGGAGCAGAGATCTATAGCTCTGGTGCTATTGTATGGAGTGTCCATGCAAAAGACTACAGCAAGGGTATGGAAATAGACTGTCTCCTAGGCATCTCTAATGAGTTTGTAGTCCTCATTGAACAGGACACGAAAAGCGTGGTGTTCAATTGCTCCTGTCGAGATGTGATAGGGTGGACTTCAACAGACACAAATATCAAAATATTCTATGAGAGGGGTGAATGTGTTTCTTTGGAGAGCTTCATCAGCAACATTGATGATATCAAAGAGATCGTCAAAAGGCTGGAGGTTAGAATGTGTTCTCTTGTTTGGCTCCCCTTCTTTGCTTTCTCCTCTCGCCCTCCGCCAAGTAAGGCTTCAACTTAAGTAATGCTTGGGATCCCTAAAACTGTCCTGATTGTCTTTCGTGAAATCTGTAAGGACTTACCTGATTTTATTTCTGATAATCCAGTATTGCTTTCACTTTTATCAGGTATCAGCCAACCTCAGCTGGTTGTGTGTGTGTCAAAAAAGTCTCAATATATTAAAAAAAAAAAAAAGGCAAGCAGGGCCTTCAGTTGCTCCCACACAATAAATACAGAAGCATCACCTTATTTCTTTTCCTTGTTTTCCTGCCCTTTCTCTGTTTTATAGGCTTTTTGTACCTTGTTTCAAATGAAGCTGTAATATCTTTGATACTGACTATGTTGCCAGCAGGGTGCAGTCCCAATCCCTATTGCAACCTTCAGATATTCTCTGAATGCATGTAATAAACTAAAAATGCAGTGAATCATGGTATCTGTCTATAAAACATCTGTCCATGCGCATTTTTTATCCGATTAAGTTCTGAAAGAATGTGTTACGTTTCACTGTCTTCCCTGTAATTTCACAACTGTAGCTGTATAATGACCAGGAAAAAGGGAAGACCAGGCCCCATTAAATTGGTCTTGACAGTTTTCATGCTCATGGTAGGTAGAAGAGTTGTCATAGACCCTGGTTTACTGTGCTTAAAGTAGAGATGCTTGTGTAACTCCATGTGTTTTTCTGTTGTGTGCTGCCATGTATCTTCTAAAATTCCTGTGGTTTCAGTAAAAATTTCAAGGCAGAACTTGGGTAACCAGACTTTACTGAAAATACTAGTTTGAGTGACAAGACCCATTTCAGCTGACTGTGTACCCAGGACTGTGATAAATATTCCTTGATTGTGTCCCACCATTGTCTTGGGATTTGGTTGATAGTACAAAAATGGAGCCCTTAAACCTCTGTTAGCACTGAAGGTCTCTCCGTGCGTTAAATTCTGTCCTCATTTCAATTCACAGCTTGTGACTAAGGGCTGTGAAACAGTGGAGATGACTCTGCGTAGGAATGGTCTGGGTCAGCTTGGTTTCCACGTAAACTATGAAGGCATTGTGGCAGATGTTGAGCCGTACGGCTATGCGTGGCAGGCAGGACTGAGACAAGGCAGCCGGCTGGTGGAAATCTGCAAGGTGGCTGTAGCCACTCTGAGCCATGAGCAAATGATTGATCTTCTCAGAACATCAGTAACAGTGAAGGTCGTCATTGTCCCTCCGTATGAGGACTGCACACCACGCAGGTATTGTATAATAGCTACATTTGGTCTGAAATTACATCTTGATATATGGGGTCGGGGCGGGAAGAAGGAAACACCACAGAATAAGTGTTAACCTCCAGAAACCATGGTATAATCACAATACAGCATCCAGTACTGTAAGGTGAAAGAGAAGGGCAGGAAAAACTGCTCATATCCAGACTCCAGACCCCACAAAATATTCATTGAATACCACAGTTCAATAAAATGTGTGAAGAATCTCATGTAGCCTTTAAATTCCATGGAATTTAACTTGGAAATCAAACAACTTTTTGTTGACAGTTGCATGTTTATGATGCATCAAAATTAACTGTACATTTCCTTCCCTGCTTTCCCGTTTGTTGATAGTTTACAATGTCTGTGGATGTAATTCTTGAAAGCTATGAATAGACTTATGTTCTTCTACTTCTGCAAAAGAGTAAGGCTGTAAATGATGAGAGTTTATCAAAGGTATGGATCTGGCCAGAGAAATTGCTGCAAATTGCAATTCTTCTTTACTCAGTAGTAGATCTTGCTGCATCTCTCTTGTATCCCATCTGTGTTAAGCTTGAGGCTTGTGTCAACTGTATTACTGCTTTTATAGCTCTAAAATGTTGTTTGATCAGAAATAAGCAGTAATACGTGCTTTTTTTGTAAGTTGGACATTGTCCCTCCGTTTTTCCTGAACTCACACTAAAGCTTTTTATAATTTTTGCTGCTCCCATCTCAACTGTCCACAGTTGTCTGTAGCATTCAGCCACATCACTAAATCGGATTCCCGTGTTCCTGACATCCTGTGTTAATATCTTGCAAATGCTATATGATTAAAATGGAATGATCTTTAATAGACTGAATTTGCCTGCAGGCTAGCTCAAGGTTTATGCTAGATTTGCCAAGAAGAAGCAAATACAGCTATCAAAGTTAAATGTGTTCCTTGCAATGAGAGACTGGGAGAGCGTTTTGCACTGCTGTTTTCTAATCAAGCAATATCTTTGTCAGGGTAGATGCAAAATCTTTCTATACTTAAGGTTGGGGCTGAACTTAAATGCATATTTATTACATTGATGTGAAATTGTGTCTCCGAGCAAAGACTTGTACTTGCATAAAAGAAGAATCGATGTTTGTTTTTACTGTGAGCCATGTTAACTCCTTTTGTAACTGGTAGCAAAACAGGAACAGAGAGAAAAGGAGTTTTATTTGTCCTTTAGTTGTCAGTAGAAAATTGAATACATGTCAGAGATTAAAATGAGCAGTGGCATAAGGTCACCCATGAGGTATTTGGAAAGCTTTTGTACAGTATTTAGCAGCCTGAGCAAATGGAAAGTTCAGCTGCAATCATAGCAAAAGGATTAGAGCAGAAAAATCTGTGTGGAAAGCACAGATCCTATTATTCCTGAACTAAATTAAGTACAGCCAAAAGCAGGCTTAGCTTTAGTGTATCCAAACCCATAGCAGGAAGAGAAATTACTGCACTTTTTGAAATACTGTACTCAGCATCAGAGAGTGGTGGTGTTGTCCGGTAGTGAGCAAATGTTCATGGTGGATTATTGCCTAGTTATAACATTTCATAACACAACTCTTTGTCCTGCTTTTGGTATCCAAAATCATTAAGGTTTAGGAACCGTGTCTTGAATTTGTTGCTATCCTACATATATTACTAGAGACTTGATTTAAATCTTTGCACAAAGCAATTTCTCTTTTGGCAATCAGTTTTCCAAAATTGGAGTCCTTTCATTGTGTCCTCTGGAGGTCATTCAGTATTTCTACTACAGTAACTTCTACAGACCGTAATTAAAATGAAGATCAGTTCTGCTTGGTATAGCACATTCATATGAGAACCATTCCCTATCCTAATGAATTGATTGGCATGAAGTTGGAGAAAGAGCAGGGGTGCAGTTAGATAAGATGACTTGCCAACACTCACGTGTACAAGGTCAGCAGCAGACACAAAAATATATCCAAATACCATGATTCAGAATCTAATGCCCGACACAGAGGCAGGCGTTGTTATGGTAACATCTCTACTAAAAGATGGTCATTAAAATATTGCCACTGAACTCATTTAGTGGACTGATTGCTGACCTTGAAGTAGGGACACAGCAGCAAGATGAAATTTTGTCATCTTGCTTCTTAAACTGTAACTATGTCTGCAAAAAAAAAGAGAAACCCAAACTACTAAAGTGTATGATCACTAGGGAAAGAATAGCAGAGACATAAAATATGAAAAGAAAAGAAGAGAAAAAACAAGGGTATCGAGATTTTAGTTACGTTGTGAGTGGACTTTGAAAACAAATCTCCTGATCATCCCCATCTACCATGCAGTGGTTCACATCAGAATGGCCTGGGAGCACACAAACATTTCCTTCAGATGATGCTAAACTACATGTGCTTCAGAAGCATACCGTGTGCCTTCAAACTGCTAATTTAATTTGCAGGTGAAGACTAGAGGGTAGGTCAAAGTAAAACCACGAAATGTGTATATTGTGGACAGTAAGACCTCAGTGCTGACTGTTTTGCTTTGTTCACTCCTATTAGACTGCACAACTTGCTAATGTCAGCATAGCCAGATAACAAGTTATCTGTTTTGTTTTGTATTTTACCTGGGAAGAGATATTGATATTTCTCAGCTGTAATGGTGTAATCACTTAGAGGAAGAGGTAGAAGTAGAAAATTTTGCACTGATTGTTTATTTTTCCTTCCCATAGATAATGTGCATAGATAAAGTAATCACAATAAAAAATTCACTTAAATAGAGATATATACATTTGTCAAGAGAAATACCAAAGTTATCCTCACTGAAGCTGAAGGTCACATCTGCTTTCCAAACCTCTCATTTTAAACGAATGCAGAAGTTTGTCTTGCATCTTATGTGGACTGCATTAGCTTATATCCTGTTTTACTCCAGTTTTTATGCTGTCCTGTTCCTGTACATCCTCAGGAAGCAATGGACATCTTTTGGGCTTGGCATCTACAATTCTTAGCAAGTGTTTTGTTTTCATAATATGCTAATTTATCAACTGAGGTACTCCAAAGGCAGAGATCTTTGAAAATAAAGTGTAATGCATTATTTCATGGAAATCTTGTCTTATCATGGATGTCTGTGCATCAGAAAGATTTATCTCAAAAAGAACAAACATTTCACATCTTATTTGTCTGGGTGCAGGTAAGTTGTAAAACCCATTAATTTTTTAAATTAGGAAGGGGAGATACCCTTCTAGCAGATTTTTTTAGCTTGTATAACCTAGTAATCAGATGGAGAAGATCAAAATTTGTTAAACATATGTTTCTCAAAAGCAAAATCTTACATTTACTGTTTCATAGAACTGATTCAGCTTCTGTCTTCAGATTTCTATCTGTGTGAACAGTATATATTTATTTTAATTTTTATAGCAGCATGTTAAATTTCTTCATTTCCAGGAGTTCTTCAGAAAACTACCGTATGCCCGTGATGGAATACAAAGTGAATGAAGGAATGTCATATGAATTCAAATTTCCCTTCAGAAATAATAACAAATGGCAGCGAAATGCAAGCAAAGGACAAGGACCTCATGTGGCTCAGGTACCATCCCAAATACAAAGTCCGGTAACATCTAGGATTGGCTCTGGGAAAGGAGAAGGGAAAATGCCACCCCCAGAACGAGCAGCCAACATCCCCCGAAGTATCTCTAGTGATGGGCGCCCGCTGGAGAGCCGGAGGTACGTGTCTTCTCCACAGATGGCTTTTCATTGCTGCTCAGAATCTTGTCTGGAACAAAGCACAGTAGATTTATCTAAGTATCTGAAGACTGCTTTTTACCTTGGTTTTAATTAGTCAAAAGGCAACATGAATATGAGTGAAACATTAGCCAAAAGGAAATACCTTTCCTGGCATGATTAACCACAAAATGAAGTATTATGGGATTGTTAGGCTATGTTTCTCTGTGTTTGATGGTATTCTAAAACTGCTGTATTGTTATTTACATTTTAAATGAGTAACAGTCAAAGTTTTTTAGATCTAAGTGTTCCTGAACTTCTGCATTTTGAAGAAGTAAATCAAAATTTTAGCTTGTTTATGGGCTTGGTGGAATTGCCTAAAGCTCCCAAGGCAGAAATTGCATCTAACAAGGTGTTTTAGCAAGAGAACTCTGACTAGCACAGAAAGCAAATTTATCTGATTGGGGAGTTTTCAGACTTTTTAGGCTAGAGAAGAGATTGTTTTAAGTTTGCATTTCTCCAGGGTGGTTTGGGGTTTTTTGTTGTTTTGTTTTTTTTAAACAGGAAAGCGATTATTATTAAGATAAAGGTATCAGGCACATCCTGTCACAGTATTTTCATTCTTTCATGGAAGAAGGTGTATTTGATAGTATTCAAATGAACTGTCATTGTTTTGATTATCTATACAAATCTGTCACTGTCTCTGCATTTACAAAGAGATCTGTAGAGGGAAACAAGCTTGTAGCTTATATTTCTTATTTTGGACAATTCCTTAAAAAAAAAAAAAGCTGTAGACATATTCTGATCGTGCTTTATGTTGCTGAAAAATATAAAGCAGTGGAAATAAGATGCATATTGTAGAAAAATTAGAGAGTTCTAATAAATTAACTTAAAAGCATTTTTCATGTCCTGAAGAACTGGGGATAAAAAAAAAAATAAATCAGAGATGGTACAGCCAAGACCAAGGAAATTACCAAGGTGAAATTGAAACTTCTGAGTAGGGACACCTTGTTAGGAAATTACAATAATTGGTACGGACTTCATTTTCTTACTTTCTTTTTCATTAGACGCTATCGTATTTCTGCACTCAAACTGATTAGAGTGTGCCCCCCCAGTTATAGCTTTATGCAAGTTCAATTGATGTATACTTAAAGCTCCCATCAGTGTGAGTTGCAAAAGAAAATTTGCAACACCGAAAGCTCTAATAATTTCACAGACAACCTGATAAGATTGACTGTGAAAAAGGTTGCAGAAGCCACTGAGACACTGGACTTAGCTCTCTAATGGTATATTTGGACCAACATAAAAATTGCATGGCTAGGCCATATCTGCCTGCTACAGCTGAAGAGATGCAGATATTGAATTTGAAGGAACAGGAGTTGGGGTGGTGGTTGGTTGTTTTTCTCCCTCTAGCGCTGTAGAATCTCACTGTACTTATGGAAGGCATAGTAATACCTGGGCAAAGTTTAAGGCAGTGGCAGAAGCTTAGATTCAGTTGAGTTGCTGGTTTTTTCAGACGCTTCCATCTCTTCGTGGTATAAACCAAAGAGTTTTGTCTAGAGTCTCAAGTTGGCTGTTCCACAACTCATACTGAGAAGAGTGAGCCTTTGACTGCACTGAGAGATGGAGTAATATTCACTGTGTTTTTCTTGTGCATAAAATCCTATGTGGGCAACATTGCATACCTAAAGCATCCAAGATTTATCCAGTCACTGGATGCTTCTAAAGGGGGGTTATGGCCTGACAAATGTTTGCAAAGTGAAAATTACATTTCCATATACTCAGCATTTGTTTTCAAAAAGTGAAACTTTGACTTTCCATTTCCTTCGTTTTCAAGGCATGTAGCTGGGCTTTTTCTCCTCCAGACATTCTTTTAAGTATTTTTTTGTTATTATTATTCAAAAAGGGTTCTATTGGATCTTTTCACCCTTAAAAGTATATTATCAAAGTAGCTTTTAAGTTTGGCTGGGAATTTTTTTGGATGCCTGAAAAATGTCTTCTCTCTTATCTTTCTCTCTTGTCTTTCTGGTCTGCTAAACATGTTAGTCTTGGCTGGATCAAGTTTAAATATAACAGCAGCTGCATAAGGTTAACGTGTTTCCAGTTAAAGTAAAGAAAAATATATTTTTGTCATTTTAAAGGAATACTAGAGGGAGGGGAAGCAATAAGCTCACTTTGAGACTCATTTGTCTTTTCTCTGCATGATAAGAAAGCTTTGCTTTTGAGGAAGCTCAGATACTTCTATTGTTATTGTGTTAAATCTAAAAAATTAACAAAGATGAGATTTTCATAGCCCTCTTAACTACTGTCTCATTTAATTTTTCACCACTAACTTTCATACTTCCCATAGTGTAAAGATCACATATCAGGGAGGTGCTGGGATCTGTGCGTGTTTCTGGTGCAGGTAGCAGCAATGGTGCTCCGCTGTGCTTTGCTCCCTGCGATTTGTTCTTTGCTCAGTTCTCAGTTGGTTGGGGAAACGGAGGACCAAGGGTAACCTGGTAATATGGGTACCGGGATCTGTACTGGTGGTCCCTGTGATCCAAAAAAAGCCCTCTTATTATAAACCTGACCCCACCGTACACAAGATGGCTACCTGAGTGTCTGTGTCTCTGCAGCATTTATGTTCTATCGAGCAATTTTAAAGGGTTTTAGAAAAAAAAACACCTGACATGGCTCATTAGCAAAGCAGTACAGATACCCTAGATTTTCTTACTACATTAGAGTTTCACTTTCAAAAAGAAGGTACTGCCTAAGTGTCAGTGGGGCTGGAAACCTATCTGTGAAGATCAGCATCAATAATTTCAGTACTAAATTATAGCTGCAATCTCAATTTTAATCTTTGGTTGTGGTCTACATATCCCTAGCTATCACTTGTGTTTCTGTGGTGCTGAGCCACAGTTGAGACTTGCTGATGTTTGACTGATCGTAATACTTAGTTGTTTTGAAACTGGAGCTGGCATTTATCCCTCTGTGCTCCTGCCTTTTGACTGCATGTTCTTCATTTATTGAGCTGGGCGCTGTGACAGTGATGGCAGATCTCATCTGCCACTAAGAAACAGCGATGTATAGTTTGTGATCTATGTTTTAAGGGACATGGCAGCTGAGAAACCCATAGTAAATTGATCCATGTGGCTCTTTGAGCTCTGAATCCAAGATGATTTTTAGAACTAGCATGATAGCAGTCACCCAGGACCACAGGTCAGAACCATCATTAGCCGTAGCTCTAGTAGGTGGGATTTCAAAGAATGGCATAGAGGCATTATAATATTTCTGAGGTATCAGACCTGACATGGTACTCATTTTAATGGTAACATATCAGCAATAAATCCATGAATTAATATATATTGAGTATTTAGAAAAAAACTGAAGATTTGAGGGATTTAATTTAAACAGAAACACCCTAACAGACAAGTGTTTCCCTCTTTGAGTACAAAGTGCTCTCAGAGTACAGGGAGTACAGGTGTAACTCTTTTTGAATTACACACTAGTGATAATTGACTGATGAAGTTAGAGCCTCTAAATGTGCGTACTGAGTGAAATAAATTTATTTTTTACCCTTGCTGATATTTCCACTTTAGTCAATTTAACTATGTTAAAAATAAATAAAAGCTGCATTACCGGTCCTGAGAACAGGAGGATTTCACTTCATATACCTAAAAACATCTTGCTCCCTATGGAGACTGCTGTTAGTAGGTGGGGAGAGTAGCTTGCTTGACAGTCCCTGATTCTGAGAAGCCAGACAAATGCCCAGTCCTGTGCCTAACTAGCAGAGTACTTAAATTTGCCTTTATTGGATTGTCTTCATGTGTCCAACTCACTAGCTTATACTTAAACTCTCCCTGTTTCTCGTAGTATCCTGGGTCCCTGAATGTATTCATGATTGATGTCCACATTTGTAGGCGGGAAAAATAACCCAAAACTTTATAAATCTTAAAATAAATCTCTAATGTTACTGCAACATTAAGACTGAAAAAGCTAACAATATAAATGCAGTAGTCCCGAGGTATGGCTTCTTTCACAATATTAATTAGTCCACGTGGGACACTCTGCAGCCTATAACCCAGAATAAATATCAGTGATACATAAAGTAAAACAACAATAAACCACATATATGTGAAATATGTCAGAGCTAATGTTATTGGAGAAGATGTAGTCTTAGACCTTGATTTATTTTTTTTATTCCCCTCCCAATTTTCAGTTTGTATTTTCTATACTTGGTTTCGAGACTTTATTAAGAAAAAATGTGCAGGGAAAGGAGATGAGATAGTGTTAGATGGTAATTGCTTCTTAATTAACTTATTATAAGCTGGAACCAGTCTTAACTAAAACTTGGTTCAACAAACAGTTGAAAAGTGTGAAAGCTAGTGAGAAAAGCATGCTGTTGGACTTGTGCAGTTCAGTACTGTTCTGGATGAAAGCTCAAGGCCCTAACTAGAAAATTTCTGAGCACAGTCAATATTTTAAACCAAATGGAAAACTGAACGGCATGACTGCAGTTGAGCACTGGCTGTAAAATTCCACAATATGGAAGTATTAGAACAATATTCATTAAAGCTGGTTTTAAGTCTTATCGAGGACTTCGGAGCACAGTCTTACCCTAAAACTTCATACTTCTTTGAACGATGGCTGTGTGTTGTCAGTGACAGTAACTGTGCCAGTAGTAGTTCATAGGTTAATTTCTGCAGATAGATTCTGGTTTAAACTGTTCCCATATTATATGAAAATACTAATCTGCTGCTGCTTGGCTTGGATCAGTGATGTTTTTCCTAATATAAACAAGCAGGTGTCTGTGCTCATCTCACCACCTGTCAAGTGAGCATTGTAGCACATGCATTGCCTACCTCACAGGGTTTGAGGATTTGTTATTTTTAAGTTTTCGTAACATTCTTCAAATTAAAAGATGTACTAACATGAGATTATATATT
Organism: Haliaeetus leucocephalus; assembly: GCF_000737465.1. Classification (NCBI taxonomy): domain Eukaryota; kingdom Metazoa; phylum Chordata; class Aves; order Accipitriformes; family Accipitridae; genus Haliaeetus; species Haliaeetus leucocephalus. The sequence continues at coordinate 65,906 of NW_010972649.1, forward strand.
ATGCATTTCCTGCTGGCACCAGGACCTAGAGCTGGGTGTAGCAGTGGAAAACTAAAGGTTTGTTGGTACACCCGACTGTATGGCCAAACTCTTGTGTTCCAAAAACATCTGAGAAGAGCCATGCTGTGTCATGTCAAGAGTTGGTCTCTCTTGTTTGGCTGGCCATCAGCAGGGACCAGGAAAAAGCATAGGAAATGCTTACAAGTATAAAGGAAGACTCCTGACCAGGTCTGACAGTCTCCTGGCTGTCTGCTGTTTAAGTTTGCCTGGAGCTGGATGCACCTGTACTGCTGTGTTTAACAGCTGTGGATCGTATCTCTTCATCCAGGTGCCTGCTAATTGGTCTCTTGATAGTTCCAGGTCTCTTGCTTGTTCTTTTGTCATGAGGGATAATGAGTAATCATTGTTTGCTCGATCCAATATAATTCACGTTTGGACAGATTGAAGCAGATACGATAAAATTCTCTATAATCTGTGGAGCCATATAGCCTATTCAGTGTTTCTTCATAAAGAAGCCATTCTGTACCTCTGGTTGTCCTGTTGCCTGCCTCTGTATCTTTTCTTGTTGTAATAAATGTTTTGATGATCAAATTGAAGAAAAATATTTGAGAAGGTATACAGTGTAGTGTGAGAAGGTACAATATGACAGCATAATTACATTTTCTGTTCATTCGCTATCCCCTTCCCCAATATTGCTGATGTTCTTTTTTCCTTTTCGAGTGGTTCGGTTTCCTTTTTAACGTGAGAGCATTGAGTCAGTGTTTTCAGAGAACTGTCACATCTTGCAGTATTATCAGGATTGCAAAAATCAAACACGTGGAAGGTAAGCATGCCAGAATTAAGATTTGCTGTGCAATTTTATTCAGAACTCTTGTGTAACCTTATTTTCTGATACTTCCTTTGATTAAATTACGAGAATTTAACAGAGGACATCTGCCTCGTTCAGTTCACGCAGTGGATGCAGCTCATTAAAGAAGACCTGTTTAATATTTCATTTTCCTCTTCATTACTTCATCCCTTATTTACTGGATAGCACTCAAATCCTGTTGTAAAGATGCAATTACTAATTCCTAATTTCTCTAAGCTTTATAGTGGTGCCCATATAGTTTCTGAATGCTTCACGGGTATTAATTAAACTTAATTTTCAAAACTCTTGTGTGAGAGGAGATGTCTTTGGCCCTTTTCAGATTAAGAACAAAGGTAGAGAGAGAAATTATGTTCTAATCATTTGCTCTGTCTTATCTGGGGCATCTCGTATTTGGAAGTGTGCCCAGCATTGTTAATATTGTATATATTCAAATTACAGCTTCAGTTGACTTCAGCTGCTTTGATAAGTTTTCAGCTCAGGAGTAAATTGGGCCTTGGAATCAAATAAGGCCTTTGCAAAACTTGCAATTAGTGACAATGAATGTAAAATTTTCTTTAATGAGTATGCCAGTGGTCATATTGGAGTGCTGCAGCAAGTGCAAGATAAGAATTCAGTTTGCTAAGTCAGCACTGAAATGCCTTGACTATAAGGCCATCCTTTCTCTTTTGCCAGCTGGTGCCTCCTTCATTTCTGAGCTGCGCAGCTCTTGCAGAAGTTGTAGTACAAAATAAAACTTCATGGGGCAAAGGTCCTAAGGGAGAAGGCACCTGTGTGTGATCATATAAAGACTAAAGACTGCCTTAGGCCATAGTCAAAGCATGCTGGACTGACATTTTTCTTATGATGTGTATATTACATACCTATGCATACTGAAGACATGGGGAAAATTACAGCTAATGACATGGAAATTTATTTATTAAGAGCAAGATGGATGCTTTCGATGTCTGTGTTGTCATACTAAACAAAATAAACATACACCCGTCCCACTCACTGCCTTCACAAAAGATCAGTTTCTTCCCATACTTGGCAAGACTCAGCCAGTCCTTTCAGGATGAACTAGATCAGTTAGAACTAAATCGTGCCGGGTATAACCCCAGTTCAATTGACTGCAATGTAATTGTATCTGTTTAATGCAATGGACGCTTGGCCTATTTTTAAATTCAATTATGGGACTCATGCACTTAAGAAGAAATTCCAAAATGGTTAAAGCTGTCTTTTGAAATAGATAATAGCTTGTTTTAGTTTGGCTTTTAATTATAAATAAAAGACAAGCACAGAATATCTTAACTATAGGGGCATACTGCTAACACAATAGTCCTTTTGTCTTGGGAAGTGCCTTTCATCAATAGATTTCAAAGCAGCTCAAAAAGTCAATTAAAACTAATTTACTCTAAAGTTCTTTTGTCTTATTTATGTGTTTCACATAAAATGAAACGTCTTTCACTATTAATGCTTTTTAGTGCTATTGTGAAGTGTACCAACAAAATGTATTGCTGCTTTAAGTAATAGGGTGTCCTATCTGACTGGTTGTTCATTGCTGTTGTTCAGACCACATTTATAATACAATTCTGTTTGCCCTCGAGGTCTTTCATCTTTGTAAATGAGTTATAACTCCATGACATAGTTCTGCAATCTTGACATTTCCTTCTGAACAGCACTGTCGCTTTTTGGTAAGGCATAGGAAGTAAAGAAGAGGCATAGCTGAATCTGAAGTGAAAATGTAAGCATTTTCCAACAGGAAATCATTTTACAGAAATTATTTGAGAAGTAATTTGTTTCCTTGCCATAAATTCTGATTTAGTATTGGGAAAAAAGTTCATACTTTTAAACTGTGTATTACTCTGCAAGCATAACTGAGTTTAAATGTGTGTGCCTATATAGGTGGGTGAATGCTATTGAAAGCACATACTCTTGTTGGCTGAACTTTTTTTTTTCCTCTTTATAACGTACCACTGGGAAAATGAACTGCTTGGCTCACGGTTCCCCAAGTTTCCAACTCTTGAACTGTGTTCTTTGCAATCAAATATTTCAGAATTGTTACTTGATAAATGCGAGAAGTTAAATTCAGTTTGGTAGACTAGAAAGGAATTACTGGATTTGGTATGGTACTTCTGGTGGTCAGGCGTTAGATCATTCCTTTCTCGTCTGGGAAAAAGAGTTACTATTAGTCATATGCACTTTATGAAATTCCAGATGATCAAGATGTTTGATCCATTCCTACTGCTCTTTCCATTTTAAGATTTTGTTAGTTTACTGCTTTTTTGCAAACTACTGAAGGGCGACAAATGCACATTTGGTATATATACACACACACGCACTCTTTGGATAGATACACATACATAAGTAACATTAATCAGTGCAATATTTTTTTCATTTTCAAAAGAGTTTTTGAACTTTAAAAGTTATTACAGAGTTGTGGTGAGAGCTGATTAAAATCTGCCACTCCTTTACAGATAGAGATGAAGTGGCTAGGCTAAGATCTTGTAAATCCCCAGACGCAAGTTGTGTACTGAGGCAACTATCTGTGTTTCACTGAAGTCAATATGCATTTTTTTAAATGTTAAAAGTTAGGTTGCATTTAACTTGTGTAAGTTATAGTTTTTTTCCTAGTTAAAATAAGTAAAGGTTTGCGTTCACAGTAGGATTTTGACGTTCATGGATGGCATAATTCAAACTCCATTTAAATGACTGCAGAAGTTCTGAATGCCTTCAGTCACCACTGAGTAGAACAAAGAACTAGGTAGCAGCAGTGAATTCAGCTGGGGTTTGGGAAATGAAATGCACAAAGCAGAAAATGATCTAAAAAAGCCTTCAACTACAGAACAGGATATACGAGTTGAGCAGTATAAGCCTGCTGCTTCCAGCCATTCTGCCCATGTGTTGCAATTCTAGCCCATTTATTTGCTGTACGGTTATTCTGACAGGAGAAGGCTTCATATGACTCAGGTGTGTATTTTCAAACAAGACTTCTGGTATGTTGAGATAGTTTTATATTAGAATGTTAAGTTTTTAGAGGGGAGGTTAAGCTATTTATAAATAACATTACATTTTTTAGTCCTTGTGATTTAATGTGGACAAGTTTGGTGGCATAGAGATAGGCTTGATACTCTTGACAGAGTTTGCAAAGACAGCCACTACAGTTAGTTTAAATTCCAGGCAAGAGTTTGTTTTGAGAATTGTTAATATTTTGTTCTGTTTGGTATTTGGGTGAGGAATGTCATGCTTCATTATTCATTACAAGCAATGTGTAAAAACAGATCAGGACTTTAGAAACTGGGATGTTTTCATAGTGTGTGCTGGGATTTTCCTCCCACACTTGCCTCTCTTTGTTTACTCCCCTGCATCCAGCTTTTTACAGCTGATTTTCCATGGTTTCCAATAGATTAATAAGGGGAAAATGTCTGATCCTTCAACTGACTTAATTTCTACTGCCTTCGTGGTGCCATGTTGTTTGCTGATGTGACAATTTGCAGGATGTTGTCCATCATGCTTTGTGTTATGCTATTGCTGATTCAGCTGGTTCATTTGCTCTGAACAGGTTGTCTCCCGGTTCTGATGTCTACGTCACAGTTTCATCCATTGCCTTAGCACGATCACAACAGTGCCGTAATTCTCCAAGCAACTTATCATCCTCAAGTGAAACTGGCTCTGGTGGGGGCACATACAGACAAAAATCTATGCCAGAAGGGTAGGCACCAGACTTTTTTTCATATTTTTTAGGCAGTTTTTTTGTTCTCTGTTCCATTTGTTGTAATGTATATTAAACTAAAGGACAGCTTCCAGCCTCCTGTCAGCTGTTGTTTACATGCATTAAAACATGTTTGTTTTCAAATATCACTGTCATGCTTCTTGAAAAAGTCAGTTTTAAAAATCCCTTGCTTCCACCTTTTCCCTTTGCGACCTAACCTCTCGCTCTGATCTTAGTCTACAACTGCTCAGGTTACTATACAAAGGGAACGTTATGTATTTAAAAATCTTCATTAAAGGTACTGGTTTCATGTTGCAAATTGCTTCATTTCACAGATTTAGATTCTAAAATAAACTAAGTAATAGGTTTGGGACTTTGCACTCTGTGCTAATAGTTGAAGCAAAGTAGTGTTGAGTGCAACTAAGACTTCAGACATGCAGGCACAAAAGTGTTAAGTAATCTACAGCTAGCATCTTTTTCACATATTCACAGTCATCCTGTTTTACGGCGCGCTCTTCCAACTTTCCAGAAAACTTCAAACTCTCTGAAGCAAACCAAAGTCAACGTAAGGGGCAACTTGCAGAGGAGGAAATTAAATCTGTATCATTTTCAGAGTGCGCTGAAAGGAGCAATAAATCAAGCATCTCCAAGTAGGGAAAAAATAATTGGCAGCAGGAGAGCTGTCTACCACATTCCAAATTACTTCCTATAGAGAAGATGAAGGGGCAAAACTGCTGATAGTTCACACTGCAAAGCTTCCCTCTGAAGTCATCCTGAGTACGTTGCAGGTCATTGTGTGTAATTAATTCTGGTTTGGGTCTTTTATAAAGTAAAAGTATCTTTTTCGCTATTATAAAAAAAATATTATTAGTAAGATTAAATACCAGTTGTCAGGAACTGCTTAGCACAAGGCACTGTCTTTTGCCTGTTTAGGTGCCTGTAAGGGGACACTGCTCTGTGTCAGCCCTGAGAACCCAGCTCGTGGTTCTGAGCATGTGTTTGAACAAGTGCTCCTTCTTGCTCCAGAGCACTGAAGATTTGTCCTCCCTGTCCTTCTCCTTGCAGCTTAGTTTGAGTTTTTCTGAAGAGGCCGTCTCTTCTCTGCTGCACATCTTCATGAAGGCTTTGATTCATGAGACTATCAGGCCTGTTCGGGTCATTATTTAAGTTTGTGCTTAAGTCCTGCTGCCATCAGGAGATTTGCTCTAAACCCATTAAACTTTGCTGTAAGGAAACTAAATAGAAGTGTGTCCAGAGCTCTGCAGCTGGAAAAAGCACTTAACCTCTTCATACACTGCATACTTCCTGGCTCATTCATGCCAGCAGCACTTGTATGTTGCCTTGAATTCTGAAGAGCAGCTTGTGCTCCCAATAGCTTGTCTGCTCTTTTCCAACTACCTCATTTGCTCTACAAAAAAGGTATTGCTGCTGTGTGTCCTTAGACCATCACAACTCTTAACTGCTTGAATAGGAAGGGATTTTCAAACTCGCTGGGGTTTTTGTTTTGAGTTGGCCTCAGAGCACACCAGCACCCATCCCAACCCTTTTCCATCTTTTAAGTTAATTATACACATGTGTTCACTACAGCATTCTTTGAGCATTTTGCAAGTTCAGCAAAGAGATGTGTCCTAGAAACCTTGCTTATACAGTCTTTTTGGTTTTGAAGTTTTAATTTAGTGCAAGGAAACACTGTTTAAATGGAATTATGAAAGAAGTAATTAATACGTGAACTTTGTATGTTCCCTGTTGGATGCTTTTTAAAAAAAGAAAAATCACTTATTAAAGTCCAGTTATTTGACTGTTATGTTCTATTCTTGTAGGAAAAGCACTTTGCCTCCCACACTGTCCTTGTACACATGAATCATATTTACTCAGGACTTTCCAAACATTTTCTGCTAGGCTAAACGGAAAGCATGAAAAATGTAATTATGAAGGAAGCTTTACCTTGCCTCAATAAGCAAAGTAATGTCTGTCGCATTACTGAAAATCATTGCAGTTCCATGTGCAGCTTCTGTTGAGATTCGTCTGAGACACCAGATCGCCAGATGTAGGGATGTTGGGTGTACCAGGTAGTGCTGGTCAGTGATTAACCCGCATATGTTGTTAAAATAGGGGAGAGATATTGTAGCATTCAATTGCTAAGATGTTGCAGAGAAGGATGGGCTGGAGTAGGGGCCAAGGGGCACCATGTCCTGAAGGTAATCTTCTCGAGGTGAGGCTCCAGTGTGCTTTAGGTATGCCAGTCCCTGAGATTTCCCAGTGCAGGAAATCTCAACTGCATAATTTGTGTATACATTTCTTTCTTATTGCATGATATGACAGATTTGGAAAGTTTGTGAAACTTAAATGACTGGAAGCATGGGTGTGAGTCCAACTTCTGTCAGACACCGGTAAGAGCAGTAACTGCTGCCTCTTCTAGATTATTGGCCCATATCCTAAGCTGGGTATAGGCAAAAACTTCACTGCCTTTGAGAATATCCAGATTGGTCTTGATGTATGTATGTGTGTTTCTTATACTTATCCTGTGTTTCCCTGTAAGTACATATATGTAACAAATAATTGTAGAATGTAAAAATGAAATTCAAAAATACCAAAATACTGAGTTTCTTCTTATGACACACACACATATATATATATATATAAAAAATGTATATTTAAACAATTTCACTGTTCTTTTAATCCAGATAGATTTCTCCTTTGAGTTTTTGGGTTCATTCCTACATACCCTAATGGGCTATATATTTAAGCAGCATAGAGTATAGCACCATGTGCATTTATTATTCCTGCTTTTAAATAGTCCAATTCCTGTAAAAAAGGCAATCTAAAGACATTTCTTGCTGCTCAATTAGTAGAGCAATGATTTTAATGAAATAAAATTAGAAACATGGTGGTTTTGTATATCTCTAATCTTGAAAAAAAGATCCCACATCATAAAATGTGCCAAATGCAGAATTGACTGATTTTATACAGGTGAACATTATGGAGTTTAGGTAAGAGGGCAATGCATAGAAAGTAAAACATTGATGCAGTGCGACTTTATTGCATCAAGGTTTCTTGGGGTTTTGACTTTTTCTTTTAGGTACAAACTTCTAGTTATTTTATCATGAAAAGATAATCTTCCCAAAATACAAGTCTTAGAAGTTCAAAAATTACGTCAGATCAGTGCTTAAAGGATCAATCAGCTTTTGAAATGTTGTGTTCAGACTTTTTATGCATCTGTTGAATTGGTACTGATTCGTCATGTTTAATTTAGGTATTTAAGTGAAATCCTAGCTAGTCTGTGTGAATAAAAAAGGAAAAGCATTACTCACTTCATGCAATTTCAGTTTAAATTGTTTGTATTCAGAAGGCAGATATATCCAGGTTTTGTTCTCTTTTTTTTATTCATCAAACTGTATGTTGGCTATACCAGGGAGCGGTGAACAAAAGGGAAGTAGGGTCATGTTTGGGTAAAATTTAGAAGGTCCAAATTTCAAAATGTGACATTTTGGAGCTGTGCTGCATATACAGGCATGTTCTAGCTGCTTATCTTTAAGGATGGAAGTGGGATTTTGTTGTTCTGAGTCATATGATGTTTCTTCAGCAGGTTCATTTGAGTTAACAAGTATATGAACTTTCAAATGGGATAACCACATTGAGCTTGTTCTGACAGCTGGGCAGATGTCTGTTTTACACTGGAGGTCGTGTGGGGCAGTCTGTAGCTAGTAGAGTGAGTAGAAAGCGCAGTTTGGGTATTTTATTTTCTGTTATTATGTTAGACACTTAAAGCTAGAGAAACTCCTTGATAGATATATGATATATCAGCTTGTTGTAATTCTTTTGTGTGTTACTGTGTGCATGTAGAGTTTGGGGAATTTTTTTTCCTTTGGGGTATGTCTGATTTAAAAAAAAAAAAAAAAAAAAAAAACCAAAAAAAAACAAACAAAAAAACCCCCACACAACCTCAGAAATGCATTATTCTTGATGAATTCTTAATGATTGATCTGCTAATGCTGAACCCAACTATAATTCTTATAGACTTGTGTTTTATATGTAATACAGAATTATAGATGTAACTCTTACAGGCTTTTAGGCATATGAAGGCATGTAAACTTCGGTACAGCACAGAGACACTGTGTGTCTCCTTTATCATTAGATTGTTCCCCTAAGTTTACTATGTCTTTATTGAGCTTCCAAATTTCATCTGACTAATCTAGCAGGATTTACAAAGTCCATTGAACAGAGTTTTCCTTTTGCTCTGTATGCTTTCTTCTACAGCAATAGGTATACATGTCTTGCTGCTTTCCTACAGCTGTATTTAGTTTACGCTAGTCCACTCAAATTATTTTATGATCAAATAACTTAATAATTTACAGAATTTATAACCCCCACATTTTGGGAATCCATAACCAATACAGTCAACTTTATAAACGCTTATTTAAAATATTTGGCAGTGTAATATTGTCCCAAATGAATCTATGTTGTTTACATGTATGTCTGTACCACCTAGGTATGACCTTACTAGTCTTTTGCTTAGAACCCAGGAAAGTGGCTGAGATCCATGGGATTGTCCCAACAAACTTTCTGATGCTCACTTTGACTAGTTTGACGTAATGCTTTCGCAATTAAAAGGATCCATCCTTGGTATCTTTTCCCAATAAACACACCTCATTTCCCTATGTGACTTTTACCCAGACTTTCAAGTTCTACTCATTGTGGTCAGTTTTCTGTAACCATGTAATGGTCTGGTCACCTTTCCATGTAAACATCTATGTAAATGAAGACTAATAATTTTATTTCTGGATGTTTTGGTCTCTTTTATTTAATTGCATGTACTGTAACCAGATGTTCTTGATCAAAGATGCTCAATAAATTAATGTGTACTGTAATCTTATGCATTAAAGGTGCTAAATGGGTCCTGAGAGCTGCCACAAAAGTTAAATGGAGAAGCCATATAAATCCCTTAAGCAGTTGTTCTATGCATTGGTCTGCCCTGTTGTTTGCCACTAGCTTCTTAGAAGTGCTCTTTTTCCCTTATGTGAGATTTATGCATGTTTAAAATCATTATCTGCTTTGTTTTTTGGGGTGTTACAACAGGTTTGGAATTAGCCGTAGATCCCCTGCTTCCATTGACAGGCAGAACACGCAATCAGATATGGGTGGTAGCGGCAAATCCACACCCAGCTGGCAAAGAAGTGAGGATAGTATCGCTGACCAGATGGGTAGGTAATTAATTCTTTACAATGTGAGCAAGTGGTGCTAACCACAAGGTGACTTTGGCAATACTTCTCCATGCAGAGCAAGAACCCTCTTAAGCACGTTTTTTTCAGTGTCTTTGAAAGTTAACCTTGTTCATCAGGATGAATAATTAGGTCTGGAACATGTACTAGCTTGGGCAGTCTGTTTCCTTGAGACCTACCAGTATCACCTGAGGAAGAACTGATTTCAGTTCTTCATTTGATTGTGGGACTAAATCTACCTTAATGCTCTTACCCTGAAAAACTCTGCCCTTTTAGAAGCAGTTGGGTAGACACACTTACTAATTTGTCTTGCTGTTGAGGACTTGTTTGACCTCACCTACTCTCCCGAGTGACTTGGCTTAGTTTAATTTTTGCTTAGTTTGTCTAAAGTGCTTGTGATGCTCCCTTTCAAATGGTGCTATATAAATGCAAATTGATTGTTTGATCATTGAAGCTATAAAAATACCATGTACAAAATGGAAAAAATGCAATTAAAGTTTAAATAGTGAAGTAAATCTATAGCTTGGTAATCACCTTCCACCAGCATATACATTTTCATCGCACTTGGCAATTAAGCTGTCAGCTGAGGGAACATATTAACTACATAAAACAGCTGGGTGCTGAGAATTTGCATTGTTAAGCCTTCATTTGAAGTTTTTGCACATAGACCTTTTGCTACAGCTATGGCTTGACTCAAGTGGATATCATTGAGACTGACACCAGTGGAAATGTCCTGTCTACAAACAGCATTGATCTAATGTGATGACCATGGTCAAAATTGCTAGATGGGTTTTTTCTAACTTTGTTACCATAGATTAAACAATTTAATACTTTTTCTATTACACATACAGATAGATCATTTTACTGCATCACAGCTTTTGCTCTATGTAAGTGGCTGGTGTTGAACACAGAATAGGGTTCAGGGAGATCAGCAGGAGTTTGCTAAGGCACATGCCAACCTCAAGTTCTGGAGTTGTACTTTGTTCACACACCTTCACAACCTCAGTGAGCTGTGCCTTGTTATTGAAGCCATCTGTCAGTCCCTCTGTCACAACTCCCCCCATACTTCTCACTACAAAGCTGTGATTATACTGATCTGCAGTTCTCATTTTGACAGAACGATTTTTAATCACATATGTTTTGATACTGTGTGATGGTGACGACAAATCTAAAACTGATCTTTTGCTCAGCATTACTTTTGCAGACGAACAGTTGGGTGTTGGTGCTGGCACTGAGTGGAGCTGCCAGCAAGTTCTGTTCTACAGTGTCAGGTGTCACCATATTAGCAAAACAAATAAATAAGGCCAAAAAGAACAGGAAAAATTGTGTGGTAGAAGAGATGGCTCCGGCATTTGGCAAAAGCTGAGAAATGCATACTGATATATAATCCCTATATTTTATCTCTTGTGTATTGTCCTACATTCGTAGAGTTGCAGTTGGAAGCTGTATCTCTGACTGGAGACTTTATTGCCAGTCTGGTGAATCTAGGTGAAAGTTTGGTTCTGTGACAAATAAGCACATTTCCACTTGGGATAATCTGTCTCAAGGTAAATAAGGCATTAGGTGCAATGAATCCACACACTCACTCCTTCCTGGCCCATTCTTAGCTACAGAAGACCTTTGTTCTGTGTGCACTGACACTGCTTGCTACCGCTTGCTAGGGGGAATCAAGTTTGGGTTTGGGGGTTTTTCTACTATTATTATTTTTTTATATTAAAAAAAAAACCTTTTTCATTTGTTTTTGTAAAAGCTAGTAATGCTGCAGATGAAGATGAACAAACTGTAGCTGTGTTGGGGAAAGCACTGCTAATTACCATGGGTATTGTCAAGTACTTGATGTTCATAATAAGCACATATTCTACTTAAAATCAGCACTTTTAGAAGTGCAGAACATTGCATAACCACAGGACGGAAAATACATGTAAGAAGTCACAACTGAGAGAGGTTCTTCTAAAATACTGACCTTGGGCTCTGAAAAGGCAATTACCTACCTGACAGGCTGTGTCTGAACACTGTCTAGACCTCCTTATTTATCTCCTGGAAAAAAATAAGTTTAATTGGCAAAGAACACCCCTATGAGTGTCCATGTAAGACAAGTGATTTGAATTCCATCCAATTTTGTCAGGTTTAGTTTAATAAGTATTCCTTGTGTACATCTGTGCAGTTTCGACATTCACAGCCAGCAATTTTTAAGGGGATATTGTGATTTCAACACATTTTTGCTGTCTCTTCAATTAGAAAATGTTTATTTAACTCACCTTAACTTTGACAAGAAATATGCACAGTAGTTGTATTGGAGAAAATGTGTTCATGTAAGTGATCGCTGTAGACTTTTGCTATTGCCCTCCCTTGTGTAGAATACAATTTAAGGAAATGTGGATCTTTGGGTTTTTTAATCTCTGGCCCACAGGCAATGTGCATATAGAGATGCAATGTCAATACACTGTGAAAATGAATATTCCGCTGCTTTAATGCTCTGATACAGTGCTGTTGGAGGACGATGGGAGCATGATACCATTCAAGTTGTCCTAACAAAAGTCAGGATGGTGGCTGCTGGTTTTTCGTGAAGTCTTACTGATTTACGCCAAGCAGGAATGGGCCCTCACTTACCTGTGTTTTGTCACAATATGTATTTTTTTTATTTGGAATGAATTTTGTATTAGGTATCCAAAGTTTTTGGCTAATGGTAGTATTGGAAAAATTGCAGTGTAAAATTAGGTTACACATTTTCTTAGTTTGTTGCACTGCATATGCTCTTCAGTACATCATTGTGTGCTGTATTGCAGAACCAACATGCCATCTCCCAGCAGTATCAAAAGTACTGCCATCCTTCAGAGAAAGCCCCAGTGGAAGACTGATGAGACAGGATCCTGTGGTTCACTTGTCTCCAAATAAGCAGGGTCATGTAAGTTATCCTAAAAAAGGAATTATTTAATGTTTTTGCCTTTGCTCCACAAGCTCTTGATACCAAAAGTGTTGTTCAAAGTTATATTTAGAGTGTCAGTTAAAAAAAGAAAGAAAAAAAAATCTTCAAGCCCTGTTCCCTACTAGAACATGGAGGAAGCAGTAGAGCAGACCTGTTGCTCCCTGAATCCTACAGAACCTAAGCACAGCCTACAGAAATACTTATTGGTTAATAAAGTTTTGTTGCCAGTTGAACAGCAACTTCTTATCTGTTATCTTGTGATAAGTAGAGGATTTGTGGGAGTTTACAAAGCTCTTCCTAGGCCTCACATACAAGACTTAAAGTTTACTGATATATTTTATAATGCAACACTCAGAAAGCTGCTTCTTTGAAACAGAATAGTGATCTTGCTTTGGGGTTTGTATTTTCTCCATTTTCCTCATCTAGTGTAACTATTATTTCCTTTCCATAACCTACCTTGCATGCTGTTGGAAGACTTTGTCTGAAAGGTCTGCTGGAATCCTGCTGAAAAAAAAAATCTTTCTTGTTTTATTCATGTTTAAGGTCTAAATGGTAAATTTTGCCTTTCTGTCTCTGCAGAGTTAGAAATGCACACCTTGTTGGAGACTGTTACTTCCTGATTTACGTACAGAGAGATAGATAAATGCAGTAATGCTCATAAAGTTAAAAAGTCTTGAAAATTACTTAGGTCACTAGAATAAAAGAAAAAAGCACCCTTTAAACTTTAAATTACTCAGTAAGCTGTATGGCTTGGTTTTTTATTTATTTGTACAATCAGCTAAAAGATGGAGTTGTGTTGCGTGATTATACTGAAAGTATTAGTTGCATTTATTTAGGTGTGAGAAAGTCTTTAATTAGTTCCTGTTACTTGCTCCTGCTTACCAGCATTCTTCTTTCAATACAATTGGCAGTGTTGCTTTTAGGTTATTAATTCATAACAGCACATCTTTATTATTTAAAAAAAAAACTACCACCACTCCCCCCCCCCCCCAAAAAAAAAACCAAAAACCAACCAAGAACAAAGCACCAAAACATCACTACCACATCTCCACACCTGTCTTCATATTCTTTGGAGCACAAACTAGTTTTTATATTTGGATTGACCTGTTTTCCATGAGATGTATTTGACCGTATAATGATGTAATACATAACTCATTAGCTTGCATGCAAAGTGCAGCACTGGAATTATTAATGCTTGCATTCTTCTCATTTAGTCATTGTTAAAGAAAATCTTTATTATGTGAACAGATGGATGGGGGGAGTGATGTAGTTCCTAATGAAGAGCAGTAACTTTAATTGGAGATAACTAGGAGTCCAGATCAACTTACTTAATATTCCTCCTGTTTTTCTGTCAATTCTTGCTTTAGTACAATAAGAAGCGTGGATGCTGAGACTTCTTGCTCTCGGTATACATCCATTCTCTGTTTTCCCTTTTTTCCAGTGAAAACAGAAACAGTATCTTTGTATTTGGCTCGGATCTCTGCCCATGGCTGTTCAGTGAACCTCCAGAGGTAGACAAATAGGAAAGGTGGTTCTAAGTCTCCTTTCCATCCCATCCCTTATTCCTAGGCCATCTGGTCACCAAACAAGTCCATTGCCTACTGAAAAACTGCTTCAGTTCTGATTATATAGATGATCAGAACTTAGATAAATTCTGTAGATGGAAACTAAAATTGACGAATCCACATGGATATAAATACCCAAAGGTAGGTGAGCTACTAAGCAATGATGAGTGTATGGCAAGAAATTCTTCCTGTAATGGGGTATTCCACCCACTATGGAATTGAGGGCGTTCAGTTTCTTCGTAACAGCAAGCTGTAACCATGGACAGAAGATACAGACCAGGCAGACACTGGCATGCCCTGATAGGACAGCTTAAAAGCATTGCATTGAAGCTTCCTTTCTTGCAATTTTGCCTTTTGGAAAACAATTTCAGATTAGTTAAGTGGCATTTCAGTGGTCATTTGCAAAGGACACTCCTGCCGAGGAGGAGATATACCCTACTACAAAGGGGTAGGATGAGCAGTGGTTATTTTGCCCTACTTTAACCTTTTGATAGGCAATTGGATTATTAAAATAATATATGCACTTTCTGTGGATTTGTTATGTTTCATGTTGTAAAACATTGGAGTCTTAAAATTAGAATATTTTTAATTATAGTAGTTATAAACCAACTCAAAGTCTGCACAGCTCAGCCAATTTCATTGGACTGGGCTGAGCAGAACTGTGCTTGAAAGGAAATGGTGTCAAGTATTTTGGGACAAACCACAAACAACTCTGGCTTTCCTTGAATAGTTAAGACATGGCTTTCAAATCCATATGAAAGCTTTTTATGTGTACCCAGAACAGAGTATATGCATTGTGTTGGAATGAAATTTTTAGCGTTTATTAGTCTCCTCAATGTATCTATCCAATACCTCAAGGGAGAAGAGCTCCTATTGTGCAGTGGTGACTTGTGTAACCATTTTTTTCCTCCTCTTTTTGCCATAATTCTGAAATAAACCTACAGGTGTGGTTTTTTTGGATTGTTGTTTTCTTCTGTAGTCTGACAGCCACTACTCCAGCCATTCCAGCAGCAATACTCTCTCCAGCAATGCCTCCAGTGCTCACAGTGATGAGAAATGGTATGACAGTGGAGAGCGCACCGAATCAGAGCTGAACAGCTACAACTACCTTCAAGGGACTTCAGCTGATAGTGGCATAGATACCACTTCCTACGGACCTAGCCACGGCAGCACTGCCTCCCTGGGAGCAGCAACATCTCCCCGTACAGGGCTAACAAAGGAGAAAGTGGCACCTCTGTGGCATAGCTCCAGCGAAGTGGTCTCCATTGCAGACAGAACATTAGAAAAAGAGAGCCACATGGACCGAAAGACTGAGTCTTCACTGAGCCTGGATCTTCACAGCAAGAGTCAACCAGCCTCCAATCCTTTAACGAGGGAGAACAGTGCTTATAGTCTTAGTGATGCTGTCTCACATACAAGGTAATTTTCACCTCTTATGAGACTGACCCCTCCACGCTCATTTTCCCATTCTCACTCTAACTTGTCAGAAGTGAGAAGTGGATGTTAAAGAGAGAGGTTTGAAAGATCTTACTGTGCAGAAAGCTTGAAAATTAAGACCACCTTTAGTCTTCGCATCTGCTACTGCTTATAATACTAAAGAATGTCTTTGAGAGCATATTCCGTACTGCTGCTACTAAACTAATGTAAGACAGACATGTGTCTGATGTGTTCATAAGGAATATCTTGCAACAACTGTGGTTCATATGTGATCAGAAAGGAGATCAGTCCATTTTATTAATGAACAGTTTAATATGGGTTTCTTTTTTAGTCTTGCAAGTACACATTTCAGATGTTTTGCATTTTTTTCCTCAGTCTTTTTATTTAGAAATCTGCTTGCAGTCAATATGATCAATACTGAGAGCAAGTTGCTTGGGAGTGCTAGCATGTAGATTTTAATCTCATTCTGCTGCAAGCTTGTGGGTATGACACATTACAATCACCTTCCCTCTCTCCCTTAGTTTTGCCACTTGTAAAATTGGCAATATCAAGTACGCGTATAATGTGCTTGAACACCTCAGATGGAAGATATCCACTTTACAAGTTAATCAGAGCTGCTAGAGGCAGAAAATATTTTAGACCATTTTCCTAACCCATTTCCCAAGAAGTATCCAGTGTGCTTTTTGAAAAAATACTCATACTGTGTCATACTAGCAACAAGAAAAAAAAAAAACAGCTCTCAAGGAAGACATGTGATCATCATAATTTGTTGGCCTTGTAGAGCCTGACTTGCATTTTTATTTTTAAGGCACCTCTGTTCTGAGTGTGCAGCTAAAATACCTACAGACTGGAAGTCTGAAGCAATTTTTACTAATCATTTTGAGCAAAGCTACATTTATGCAAGGCTAGATGTTTATGAGACAGTTTAACAACTCCTCATACAGTAGCTGCAAATAGGGGATTGTCATAAAAACTGTAACGTAGTGCTTGGTCTCCATGTACTTTGTCATGGTAATTTTGACTAAGTAATCTTTAATGGTAGTCCTGGTCTGGTTTTCTGCCTCTCTTGGTTGGCCATTTTTGGCACTAAAGCTCATATTCAGTTGGTATAATTCCCACCCAGGTCTTTGAGACTGGTGTTTCTAGTAGCTATGCATGCATGAAGGACTTAAGCAAGTCTGTAGAAAACACTATGCAGAGGGATTTACTTAGATTTTGGGCAGTGTTAGCATACGCCCCTTTCTTGAAGGTAAAAATCTATATGGTGGTTATCTACAGGTGTTTATACCTTTTATTTTAAGACAAGCATGTTTATATGCATTTTTTTAACATTCATTAGAATTTACCATCTGCCCTGTGGTACTTGTCTGAATGTAACTAGCAGTAGCATTAAATGTGAGATTCTTATACAAAATGCTGATTGTAATAAAGTTGTCAGTAACATTTCCATTTGGAAGGATTTTTTCAGAAGCGACTCAAAGAAGCCTGGAAAACTTACATGTAACTCTTGGAAGCTTTATTGTAAAGGTGTGCCTAATGGGAATGGTGCCTTTGTACATCTGAGATGCTGGTTTCCTCTTCTTTGAGCACAAAATAGGGTTAGTTCAGTAGAAAAGTCAAGAAAATTTAATAGAAGGAAATGTATCTTTGCAGGGCAGGCGTACCCTGACAGCTCTCATTTTTGTCTTCCATGGATATTCTTTGCAACTTGATTGAAAACTTAAGTCCAGGATGTTGTCTCGTTATTATGTGACAGCATTGTGTCTCCAAACATGGTATTTTCTCTGGTTGACTTGGATTAATTTACGTGATGTTTCTCTGATAGTACTGAAGTGATTCTCTGCATGTTTGGGGGGGGGGCTGTTACTGAAATTTCCGGATTAAGGTTCCCTAGACGTCATGCTAGAGAAAACAGTTGGCGGGTTTTTTCAGTTTCGTTTAAAAATCACATGTTAAAAATGCAGCTCTTTGCAATAAGGAGTAGTAGCAATTTGTAGAACACATGGGGCATGATACTTGAGAAGTACTGCAATCCTTGCACCCACAATGTTTATTTTGGTGGAGAAAAAAGAGACTGACTTGTGTTCCTTCTTTATTATTTATTTTTGAAGACTAGAACATGTGTTTGATGCCTCACAATAAAGCAAAGGCACAGTCTGGGCTAAAAAGCTTTCATTTTGTTTCTCATGGCATCCTCGGTTGGTGGTTGCACACTGAACAGCAGTGCTGACCTGAGGAAACCTTAGGTCCAGCTGTTCGCTCCCAAATCTTGCATAGCTCTTTCTCTGGAGATGGAAGCTTGTTAAACTGGCACTTGCGAAATGTAACCACAGCTGACTGCTTCAGGGAGGTGAAGGAGGGGACACTAAAGGGTGATTCTGAACAAGGCTACTTATTGTGAGAAATGAACAGCTTAATTGGTGTGTTTCTCTATCAGTTTCTAAATTGTTATCCTTTGTTGCTTCTCACTTTTTTACCTTTTGCCTGTGGATGCCAGAATGTCTGTAATGTCTTTAGAGCTGGGTTTCTGAGCAAGAAGAAAAGGAATTTGGCCCTAAAAAGAACTCAGTGACAAAAGAAAAGAAAATAACCACAAATTAGAGTGTTTGTGTCTGTAGAAGACAGGAGCGATAATTAGTGTTCAGATCATTTGATGGTGCATAAAAGAACTTGTACCTGAGAATTGGTGGCAAAATGTAAATTATAGTGATTAACTTTTACAGCAGAGCTTCTGGCTGTTTTTTATTTTTCTTCTCCACCCCCATTCCCAAAGTCCTTCCTGATGATTGTGCAGATTTCTCTTAGCATCCCAGGAGAATTGCATTATGTAGGCCAGTAATTATACAGAATCGTTATAGCTGAATGTCATTAAATGAAGCCATATGCACTGATGGCATGAATTCCCCAGGAAAAAAATAAAATCAGACTTTCATTTCCACCTAAACTGAACGGTGTCTTATGGTCCTCTTACCAAAACTTAAAGGAAAATCATGGCTATTTCTAATCAAGTATATTTTTCTTTACTTGTAATAATTTTAAGATACTTAAAATATTATTTAATGATTGTAGAATACCTTTATGAATGGCTCATCTGCAATTCTTGTAGATTGTCATGTAATGTTTGAATTTTTCCTTAATTTAATCCTTCATGTCTCAATAATTGAGGTGGGAGGTGGGGGACTGTAAAGCTGGTCCAGGTGTCTGTTATAGTAAGAGGAATCTTCTGCATGCTTCCTGGTGTCAAATACTCTAACAACTTATAGCACTCCAGCTCTGATTTAGTTTTTCTAGAGTTTATCCAAAGCCTTTTGCTCTCCAAATATCCTCCCAGTTAACAAGTGTGTCTCTTTATCTGTCCGTATCCTGTTGGCCTACATGTGTTTACTTCTAGGATGAAAAACTTCAGTCGTATCCACAGTTCTGTGCATAGTTCCTGAAGCAGAATATCCTCCCAAAATACTATATTGTAAAATCACAGCTCAAAATATGCAATACACTTTAAAGAAAAGTGTATATAAAACTGTATGCTAGTTTTGCTTATTTGCCAGGCTGCTCATGGCATCTATTATGTGATACATATTGTAATAAATATTAAAGTAATAATACTTAAAATACACAATATGTGTATACAATAGGATATCTAATAAAATAACATTTTATTAGATATACATCTGCATTTTATATATAAATTTTATGTAGAGCATACTGAACATCATTTTTTACCCTCTTTGCCTAGTAATATTAAGGATCAACACTACCAGCCTATCTAGGAGTTGTTACTGGTTTTTATCAAGAAATGTTTTCTCACAGCTAGCACTTGCTTGAGAACTGCCTGATGGATTAAAGAATTCTGAAACGTGATTGGAACTTCCCTTTTCCTACACTGAAGCAAAAGACTTCTCCACTTCTTGAATGTATTTAGAAGGGGGTAAAGACGAAAAAAAAAAAAATAGCCCTGTACGTTTTCTTTAAAGATGTGCGTCTTCCCTAAATCTTGGCAGTTTAATTTTGCGGTGGTGATGCCTGACAGATGGGCTGGTTTACTTAGCATGTGTAGGAGTTTTCTTTCAGTATTGAAAAAGAAGAGAAAAGGGGGAATGAAGAGAAATTTACTGCCTCTCCCCCTAGCTCTTATTTTTCTCTGCTTTCTCGCTATAAATTCTGTTCACTGTTACAAATACGAAGTTTGTGATGTGCAGCACCAAACATACAGGCTTGATGGACAGGAAAATCTCTTCCTATATTTTCCCAATCTGCCGTCTTTTGTATAGGCCTTTCAAATGTACAGATGGAGGGAAGAAAAAAAATAATTATATAATAAAAAATATGTAGTATTGTCACTTGATTTGCATACATATGAGATGCCTCTTACCCCTGATGTGAGGGACTTCACAGCCATCCCTATGTACATTAGATGGAAGCATGAGCTGCAGTAGCCAGTGCTGTTTGAGGTGGAAAGACTACAGTCAGCTCAGGCTCCTCATTAAATCCACAGCACTTAACTGTTGGGACTCATGGTGCTTAACCTGAGCCATATGAAAATGAAACATACTTGAAGGTGATTTTTTAGACTTCTTCTGTTGTTAGTGGAGAGAGAGGAGAAACTCCAAAGCATTAATTCTCCCTGTGGATCTGAGACATCTAATTTAAGATGAGGAGGATCACCTCCTAGGATATTTCTCCATTGACTACAGCAGAAGCCAGACAAGTGGCATAGATTAGATAACTAACTGACTTCTATAAGGCTAAATGTAGGTGAGATTATTTCCCAGGTGACAACATAAATTTAACCTTAAATTCTTTTTTTCTGTTTCAGTAAGAGAGAGAGATGTGAAAATGCATTGTTTTATCAAGATATGAAAAGAGTGGTGAAGAATTTTCTGTTAAGCTAAGAAAGAAGAGATTATTCAGTGCCTTTATTCAGCCTTCCAGCTAATTTTTATTTCTCAGTCAGAAACCGTTCTTTACCACAGGGCCATCTGTTTCAAATTCCTTCCTTGCAGTGTTGGATACAGGGATGAAAATGTGGCTAAGTTGTGTAGAGAGCTGATAGAAAACTGGTCTCCAAATATATAACACTATTTCAGTATTAAGGCTGTACACAAAGTTTTCCTGTAACTGTACTTAGAAATGCCTGACCTTTTAAGGTTGTTATAGTAAATACTGTCTTAAGCCCTAGTGCTCCTGATACTACGCAAGTTGCATCAGATTTGAATATCAGCATAATCAAAGAGTAGCTCCCATCTAAAGCCCCCCTCCTTCTTCCAACAATAAGCTGCAGTTGGTCATCCCAACTCTTTTTTCTGTCTAGGCAAATTGTGATATATGTTAGAGACCTGCTCAAACTTCTCAATTTAAGAGTCTTTTTTTGCAAATGGTAACTGATTTTCAGGCAAAATCCAGGAAGCCCTCTTTTGAAAGATGTATGGGTTTCTTCTCTGGTTTGTTGTGGGGTCTGAAAGAGATGTTTCCTGTTGCTTAAGTTCTTTCAAAAAATGTTTTTTTCCACAGCCAGGAATTCCAGCAAGAAGTTGGACTTGGGTTCTTCTTTGCTGATTCAGTTACAATCTCTTGTATTACTTTAAAGCTGCCTAATGACCGTGAACCCTAGATTTCCCATTTATGAAGGGGAATGAGGGGGCAGTGGTTGCATCCTTAGAGGTTGCTTACAAAATTTTTCATTACTATGTGAGATGTTTTTAATGAAACGTTGGTGGAAGGCCCTTAAGAAGAGCAAACTAGTTTTGCTACTCTACCCACTATTGATAAGAGTAATATCTTGCGCCCAGAGTTCTGCTTTAAAAATAGTTAAACAAGGTGCATATATACACATTTGAGGCAAATTTTGTCTTTATTATGTTTTTCTCCTAGTACCATGAGCTCACGACACTCTGCCAGCCCAGTTGTTTTCACCAGTGCCAGAAGCTCACCTAAAGAAGAGCTTCATTCTGCTACTTCTCCCCAGCTTGCACCTTCTTTTTCCTCCTCCTCTTCCTCCTCATCTGGTCCTAGGACTTTCTACCCTCGCCAGGGTGCTACTAGCAAGTATCTCATCGGATGGAAAAAGCCAGAAGGGACAATAAACTCAGTGGGGTTTATGGATTCAAGAAAGTAAGACTGTTTTTTGGTTCTCTTGTTTGGTTATTTGCTTTAATTGTAAAGAAGCATTGAGATTTGTGACACTTCTCTGTATAGCAGAGCTCAAGACTATTTAATAGAATGCTTAGTCTTGTGTAGAACTTAATCTCTAATCTAGAGTTCTGCAGTTAGGCTTAAATATTTGATAGTTAGCTAATCTCATTCCCTTGTAACTTGTAAAAGATATTTTTTTAATCGTTTCTAGAGAGCTGTGTGGATTTCAGTCCTATTAAAGCTTATCTTTCCTTGGGACTTCTTAAAGGTGACTCAAAATGCTCTTTGAGCAAATATTAAAAATCCTCTTAATGTAGAGCCTGAGTTTTCCTTAAGCTTCTCATCCATGTAGTAGTAACATGCATGCTATGCATTAGCTGTGTGGCACTCCATGTTGCCTTGCTAAGATTGCTGCCAGTATCCAGTCTAACTGGCTTAAAGCAAGCCAAGATCTCTCTGCATTACAATCTGAAACCATCTCTTTTGGAAGAGAAATTGAGAAACAACTTAGTAGTGAAAATATTGTTCCTTTAGGACCAATGGAAAACAATGAAAAAGAACTTGGAAAGCCAGTGGTTCATCCTATTTCAAATTCAACCCTTCTTGACTTTTCTTGGGTCAAGCACAGTATCCCTAGATGTTACCAATAACTGGCTGTCAAAAGGAGATAGTGAAACTTTGTGATAACTGCATTATAAAAAGCCAGTTAAATGATTAAAGAAACATGGGGATTTGCTGCTTTTGGGCTCTTTGAAGACATTTACATTATTTAGTTTTGTACAGAATACACATTATTTTAATAGATTCAGTCCCGTATTGGGAAAACGTATTATGATAACCTTTAAGTGTATTGGTAGTTTTCATTTTTAAACAAGTTTATTGCTTCCACAGGTATTCATTAAGATGAGGCTCTACTGTATTAGCGAAACTCCTTCCCTCCTCTGTGCCCCCACCTAGGTTTTTTCTTTGGAAGTCTTGAGGGTGCTATAATTCCTGTTTCATTCATGCCTCCTGCCCCAGGGCTTTGAGACCTGAATGTGTCTGTTCCATTTCATTTAAGACGTCACCAGAGCGATGGCAATGAAATGGCCCACCCTCGGCTGCGTGCTTCAGCAAGAGATCTACGAGCATCACCGAAACGAGCATCCAAGTCCACTGTTGAAGAAGAGCTGAAGAAATTGATAGATCTTGATAGCCCAACACCTGAATCCCAGAAGAATTTTAAGGTATGTTAAAGAGAGAGTCTGTCATCTGGCTATCTCTTGTCGCAGTTAAGTGAAATCTGAGAATACGTGAAGAGCAGTGTAGAGGTCCTCTTCTGATCCGAGTCATAGTTCTGTTGTTACAAAATAGAAATGTGTAAAGTTATATTTTATAAGAATTTAATGATTGAGTTCATTGCTGCCTAGGCGTATCAACTAATAAAGCAAATGCTTCACAATTTGGAAAAGGATGAAGGCCATGAAGCTCTTAAGATTTCTGTTGTAGAAAATGCTGAGTGCTTTCAAAGCAGTCAGAGCTGAAGCGTTCATTCATACAGAGCTTACTTGGTTGGACTTTGCATTGAACTCAAGAGTTTCTCATATAGGATCTTTTCTATTATCACCCTTAACAGGAAACTAAAATGCAAGGCGTTTCCTGACTTCTCATCATGGACAGAAAGTCATCTGTTTGTCACAGACTTACCTACTAGAGAAATACATTTGGGGAATTTTCATTATTACAGTCACTGCAATGTTACAGTTCTGTGTGAAATTTAAAGAGACTAGTATGCCAAATTGCAAGAACATTTAGGACTGCTGGCTTATGGAAAATCCTGTAGTGTCATCTTATGCATTTGAATTGTTCTCTGATTGCATCACTAGACAGTGACTTCTTGACAGTATTGAAACTCCTTGCAAAAAGCACGCTTTTGTGCCTCTCTAATCCTGTTACTGCACAAGGACCAAGAATGCTCCCTAAACTTAAACAAATATTTATACAGAATAGTTAGAAATATTTCCTGATGTGTTTCAAAATATGTATAATAACACAAAAGTGCATATATTAATTTTAAAAATCCATCATTTTGAAGAGAACATCTTGATTTCTACAGTCTCCATGTATAGTCAGTGCTTAACAGCCCAGGCTCATCACCTAGAGCCCAAATGGTTTCCACAGCAACCATGCAGAAGAGAGAGCGGCAACTTCTTTCTTTGCTTGTAGAAACCCAAAGTGGCTCATTGAAGCTTGTAAGTGCTGGGTTCCGTACACGGATTATTTAAGATATTACCTTTGAGGACGGAGGCAAAAAAAAACTTTGCCAATGGCAAGACATCTTTTTCTTAGGTTTGTGGTAGTTCTGAGGGGAGTGGGACATGGGAGATGTGAGCATCTCCTTTTGGTTGTTTTGAGCAAGGGGATTGTTCTCTTTCCAAGAAATTCCATTCTGTTTAAAGAGGTGACATGAAGACCATGAAAAGTGTGTATGTTCCCAAGTTTGTTGGTTTTCTGCTTTGGGGTTAGCAAATCAATTCTTACCCTGATCTTTGTTTCCTGGTGACTGTAGAAAGTACGTTAACTCAGGTTACACTTTTGGCAAATTCCAGCAGGTTAATAACATTCTATCACATGAATAAATTATATCTTTACCATTTTAAAAGTAACTGTCATTTCTGCCCACTGCATGATTTATATTTCATCTTACAAAAAAGTTGTTCTTGCAGCATAAATTTTTTTGACAGTTTAAAAAAAAAAAAAAGAGAGAATGATAATAGCTGTCATTGGTTCACTGCACAAAGACCAAAAATATTCCTCCTTTCTGTCTGTTGGTTGCCAAAGGCTTTGTTTGGTAGTAGAATTTGTTCTAGGCTGTGATTTTGTGTTTTGTGTGTCTTTTTATTATCTTCCCAGCCTTCCTTATCTCGTTACCTACTACTTATGCATTATATCTTCTCAGACAAGTCACCTTTCTTTTTCTCTTTCCTCTGCTCTATTACCAGAAGACAATTCCTACTCATATTGCCTCTGTTCCAACTCCATTAGGTGTTCATATCTGTGCAACCTTTTAATCTCAATGTCTGATATTAACTGGTGATTCCAGCTCCTAATTCTTTAACACTAAGTGAACTACACCACCCTCAAGTAAATGCTGCTTAACTTAGCAGCTCTTTTTTTCCTTTGCCACTTCAGGACAAGTACTGGGAGATTTCACTGGATCATAACATGAACCTGCTGACTGAGCTTTTGAATTTCAGAATAAAAAAGCGGCTTGATCCTTAACGTAACATAGTGACAACTGTGTACCAGAGTGTATATGCAAGCCTCATACTGTGATGGGCATGTCCTGAGGGATGCAATGCAGAAGGGAAAATCTGATGTATTAGAAAGTTGGCATGGGACATGGCTTCTCTTCCCTTCCTTGTCTTTTGATGATAGCAGGTTTTTTGAAGTAATGTTAGTTGTTTCTGATCCTCAACCATGAAACCAAAACGTGCAGCAGTCTTTTAATATTAAAATTTGTAACATTTTGGAAAAAAAAAATCTGGCAGATTGTCTTCCACTGTACAGTACCAATAGTCCCTCCTCCACGCTCTTCTCCCACCTTGTAGTGTAGGATTTTGATCCCAGGAGTAGAGTACCGTCTGTTTAAATGGCTTTTTTCCTTTTTCTGAGAAGAGAGAACTATTTTTATGTGCAAATGAGCAACTCTTTATAAAGTTTAATCACTCCTTCAGGAAATCTCATTATCTCCTTTTTTGTTTAAACTTGTTTACACAGCAAATGGGGGTGGTGAGGTCCTCCGTTTTTGTTTGCCGTTTCTTCATGAAAGCCTTTGGACCAAATTTTAACCAAACCATAAAGAAATGTTATGTCTTAGAGATAGTTATGGTGCTACAGGTTTCATGAAAATCAGTGTCTCTGCTGATCAGAATGGTTATGTGTTCTTTGATAGCAGCTCACTGGCACTGACCAGAGAGTATGTAACTCCAAGCTAACCACAGCATTTCTTTCTCCGATGTGGAGCATGGAGGAAGCTGGGATGATGGTGGGGGTAAGACACAAGTTCTCTTACTCATGGGACTATTTACTTAATTTTGATTCAAATCCTTCTGAAGAATCAAAGCGGTGGTGGGCGTTCCTAGTTGTTCAGTAATATGAGACTTTTAATTAGTTGGCATTTGCTGGTGCTCTGCCTGCAGGAAGGCAGCCTCCCCTGGGCACAAGGGAGAACTCTGGTTTATGCAGCATTCAGTCTGTTTCTGTAAACATTATCTCTGCTACACGTCAGCTCTAGAATCCACAAGGGCTGCCTGAGATTTCCACTTCAGGGGAATTTTGACGGGTATTTAAAAGGTAGAATGTGAGATAGGCTAAAAAAGACCTATATATGTTATCTAGTTATAATCTCCTTCAAAGCAGATTCCTTTAGATCTTTTTCCTATCCACTCTGAAAAAATACTGTGTTTATACTTGCTTTCTTATTTAAACAACAACAAAAAAAATTAAAAAACAATTTCAACATAGACTTCAAAAGTTTCTTTATTGATTTTTTTTTCTCATTTCTTTTTATTTGTTTTTATGAATGTATAGTCACACACTCTGTCCTGTCAGTCTCCCTTTCCCAGCACTCCTACTACAAGGCGTGCCTTGCAAAGGACTTTGTCAGATGAGAGTATTTACAGTGGTCAAAGGGACCACTTCTTCACCTCGCGGGCCTCGCTCTTGGACCAAGCCATGCCAAATGATGTACTATTCACCAGCACGTACCCTTCTCTCCCAAAGTCGCTGCCATTACGGAGACCATCATATACTTTGGGAATGAAATCACTACATGGTAAGTGTATTTCCCATTTTTCTACTTTCAGAGGAATCCTTTGTGAGTCATGTTAAGGGAAAATGTTTGTTAGAGCAATTAGTACTTCCATCTTGATCTTGCTAAAATGAGGAGAGTCAAGTCACATGCCTGAAAACATAAAATAGGATGGGAAATTTTTTTTTTCCTCACTTCAGTAGGTATAGTAAGACTGCATGACTGGTCATGCAGTTACCTTGTGGAGGGAGCGCAAAAATTTGCCTCATTGGCTGTAAGTTTGCACCATTTCTTCCAGGAGTCATCTGGACTAGTTGGACCAATCAGCAAATAATGTATGCCTGGTTGTCCAGCAGTGACAACTTCAGGTGTCAGTTCCTTTAGTGTGGGATTATGAGAACAAAATACTATTAGGAAAATAATGATATAAAAGTGGATAAATACTAGTGGACATTTGGATGTACAACTACACCAGATACTGCTTTTATTGCACCAACTGTTTTTAAATTCACTCCCTTACCCTATTCATTTTACAGGACTTGAGTTACTTATTTTAGTCACACATCAACAGCTAACGAGAAAAAGTTACTTGGTAAACTGCTATCAAGAAGGCACTCAGCTTTCCCTCATCAGTTTACTGAAAAATCTCAGTAGGATTATCTGATAGGTTGTGTGTTGCTGCATGTGAATGTCTCAGTTGGTGAGAAAGGGAATTTTCACAGGTTCCCGCTGTACCTCATAATTAAATGTGTACTAAATGGGTTTTCCAGAAATAGAGCTAGATCTCACAGTGTAGGATTCTGCAATGTTTTCTGAAGAAGTACATGTCTGCTCTGATTTATTCATGTCTTGGTATGTTTCAAGAGGAAAATGCAAGGCTATCAATAGATTCAACTCACTATAGTGGGCCCTAAGCATGGTCTGTATTTAGATACACCGGATACATTTGACAGTGAAGGCTGCTGAAGAAATCTATTTTAAGTTCTTTTCATCTGTCTGTGATCACCAGGCATCAGTTTTTAGTGTTGAACCTGACATTTTCATGAGCTGTTGTTTCTGTATAACGTTTCTTGCATAAGAGTTAGGAAACTGAGCTCTCTTCACTTCTGCTTTTTATATGCACTAAAATAACTTTGCAGACTTGGTTACACTTGTAAGTGGCTGGTGGATTTGGCTTCTTAGGGTTTGGGGTCAGAAGATTAATGATGCCATCTGAGTAGAAGTGGAAAGCAGCACTCGGTCTCTTCAATTAGATGCCTATATTTTCCGAAAAGAAAACCACAAAACCTTCTTTCACTGTCACATTCTCTTCCACACCAAACCAGTTACTCCTCCTACCACATAAGCTTTCTACATTTGTCAACAAAATAAGATTTTCTGTTTTCTATAAAATGTAGGCCTGCATGATAAAAGGACCACCTATTTGAGTGGCACACGAATTGTCTCCGCCCTACACATGCCTTTGCTGAGAGAAGGATTAAGTACAGTTGGATATTTAATACCACAAGTATTTGTTGGCTTCCAGCTATTCAAAATTCTTTTAATTCAAAGATCTTAATAACAAAGAACAGCTATTCCAGAGCACCTTCATTTGTTTTGAAGAGGGAAAACAATGAGCTAAAAATATTCTTATTTACTCCTGTCTTAATTAACAATCCAACTCACACTTTTAAAATAGGTAATTTTTCATATGGTAAGTTTTTTCTTCTAATTCTGTGTATCTTTTCACTAATTGTAAAATATTTTTATGTTAAGAACTTTTCAAATAACTGCCCTCGTTTTGGAAGATGATGCAAGAATCCTCAGTGTTAATATTGAGCTGAACTTCCATTTATAAAAAGTAAACACAGACACACAAAAAAAAAATTCAAGATTTTTGAGCAAAGGAATGAATGCAGCGTAGCTTTTCTGGTCATTGGTTCCCAGGCAGCAATATTATTTGGCTAAAGTTACTAGAAAGTTATTCTAGTTGTTGAAGTTATATAGTTATTAGACTACCAAAAAATAAAGGCAACAGTAAGCCACACAGCTAGTGGCATTTGTCTTCCAATGGGCTTGTATCCTGCCCACCACGCTGTCTTTCTGTTCTCTCTGGTCCAAATGGATTCTTCACTATACCGTTCTTCTCTGCAGCCTTCTCCCAGGTGCCCAGTCCATCTTCTCACCCCTACATCTCTGGTGCTTCTAATACCACCCACAAATTTTTCAAAACTTTCTTTATGCCTTGACAGAGGGCATGAGGAAGTGAGTTGTTGCTGCTTCTGAGCTTACACGTGTGCTGACTGACCAGGCATTGTGCATTTTTTGATTGTCCAGTCAGTAAATTGAAATAAAGTAGGTAATTGTTGGTTCACAATTTGGTCTTTCCCTAATTAGTGGCAATAACTCAAGTGTTTCACTTTTCTAGGCACCAGTTTGCACAAAAATTACAGGGACCTTATATCCTTCTTTCGAGCTTGCCAGTGTTTTTTCCGTAGTGGGCCGTGTACCAACTTATGGATGGGTGTGGGTATTTTTCAGTAAAGATCAAGAGGTTTCACTAAAGTGCTGAGAGATAAGCAGTGCTTTGGAAGTAATTTTAAGGGTTTTCTTGTTCTGATTCATCTTGGTAGGCCTTAGTTTGCTCCCATTGGTTTATGAGTCTGTAAAGAGAGGGGAAAAAAAAAACCCTCACAATTTTGTATGTTTACAGGAGCAGATAGGTGCCACGGAGTGTAGAAGCCCCAGCAAGCTGCAGAGCCCTCCAAAGTATCTTCAGCTTGTGCAGAAGCAGGAATCATTGGGTAGAAGAGTACTGCCTCTGGCCCCAGTGCTGGCGGGGGGCAGAGATTGGCTTTTGAAGTGCTAAGCTGCAAAGATTCAGACAGGTTAGAAGGGAGCTGAATGCCCTGGTGAGAAGCACTGTCTCAGAAAACAGGCTTGTAACATGCTGTACCTGGTCAGTTACAGTTGATCAAACATTATACTGAGTTCTGGTTCCAGAAGTGCTATCCCAGAAAAATTAAAAATAGGGATGCATTAGTATTAAGAAAGGAATTTGTTTGGGTTTTTTTCAATGGAGTTTATAATTTGTTCTGCATTACTCTAGGAGAGTTTTCTGCCTCAGACAGCTCCCTCACAGATATCCAGGAGCAAAGACGGCAGCCCATGCCAGACCCTGGTCTTATGCCATTACCTGATTCTGCCTCTGATCTGGACTGGTCAAACTTGGTAGATGCTGCCAAAGCCTTTGAAGGTAAGTTTGCAGAATATAATATTTAGAAAGCTGGTCTTTGTGCATGCTTCATTAAGGAGTGGGTTTGGGTGTTTTCTACTTAGTCTGAAGCTTAAGCTCATTTAAAATAGCAACTCGAGTCTTAAGAGCCTAAAACTTTGTATGTAATACTCAGATACCATTTCTTCATACTGGAATCCCTCTGTGCTATGGTTCAGCCAAATCTCAGTGAAGCTGGCTACTTCTCATTTTGAGCAGTTGCAGACATCACAGCTAGAGTGGAAAAGACATCTGACACGAAAGTGCAAAAGTAAAGTCAAATAGCAGGGGAAAAGCATATGAGTACATTAATGATTGCTTGCTTACTGCACTAGCAAGAAGTTTCTGTAGTACAGCTGAAGTGCGCTGCCAAGGTAATTTGGGAAATATGCTTTGTTGTTATATACTTTTCCATTGCTGTTCTTCCCTTTGCATACGCTGAATACGTAGACTTGCACATAAGTGTCATTTCATCCTATGGCGCTTTCCATCTCCTTGACACTTAGTAAACTGAAGAGAACTATAAGCTGCCTAGATGTATTTGAATTTAAAATTAAATAGACTTCAGCCCAAAGGGAGTTTACCTTACAGTTAATATAATCCAACGGAAAAGTCTTCTAGGTGCATTAAACAGAAGTGCCTTTTCCTAATCTCTGCATAAATGCTGTCCCACCTTCATGAAAGTGTTTTTGCTGATCCTGAATCTTTTAGACATTATTCTACATGGTTGGAGAAGGCTGTGAAGTAACTTCCTTTCTTGGCTGTTCTCTGATAGTAGCCATATACATCATTAAGGCAGTGCTTGTCTAAGCTGGTGTTCAAGATGTACATGTGTGCTCTGCTCTATTGCCATAGGAGTGGTAGGATCAGCATGTCTCATATTTCTGCTCTGCAGTCTTGGGAAAGAGTATTCAAAGTAAGCCTTAGTCCTCAAGACGAGATTAATTTGTTGTGATTGGTTTTTTACCACCACATAGGGATGAAACCCAGGTTTTAGTGCATTTCACAGTGGTCAGGAATTTCTGTTTAAAAGATCCCCTTTTTTGGTTAGATTTATTTGACTGTCCTCATTAACCTGAATCCCTCGCTTTTGTAGGTCCCAAACTCACTTGTGTTTCTCTTTAGACGTGTGAACAAAGTCAGTGTGGTGAAGGTAACAAACTGACAGCTCAGATGAAGAAAAGCTGGGGTAATGTGTTGGCTGGCACCTTCATCTCACCGCTGTAAAAATATATTCAGATTTGACTTGGAGAGGGAACAGCTGTCTGATGTCAATATAATCCCAGTCTCTAGTCTCTGCCAGGTGCCAGTAGGGGTTGACAAGTACCAAGCAGCCTAAATTCTGATTTGTGATCCTGGACACCTTTCTTCTACATTGTTGGTTGGTGTCTTCAGCACAAGCCCCTGCAGTTACAAATAGTGGTATCTGCAACCAGCTGAAACAAAAGCTGCCTGGATCCCTGAGCTACACCAACCTTCAGTATTTTCATTCAAAGGAAAAAAGAGGGGAGCAGGAAAAATACCATCAAACACCAAGGCACATTAATTTTAGCCTTGTTGAAAGCATAGAATAAAAATTTGCCCAGCAGAAAAGGATGATACTGTTCTATTTCCAGTGAGAGACCAGCAGCTGCTGAGGGAGAGAGATGTTAATTTATTAAACTAAAAAGTGTTTATGTTACTGTTTGTGCTAGGAAACTCCAGAGGTAGGCCCAGTTGGGAGTTCACAGTCACATCATGTGACAGTGATTTAGAGATGTGTTAAAACATCTGAGCAGTTACAGGACAAAAAAGTGTAGACGTAAGGCAGGAAAGAGGTTTCATGTTTCAATCTGAAAATGTTTTCTAAGGCATAAGGAAAAAATTTCAAGTTCTAAAAAATTACATTGGTCATTTTACTTTCCACATGTAAGTTGTGCATAGCGAGCTTTTCTTTCCTCAAGACAAAGCGATCCTTTATGGAGTGAAGGAAGCTAAATGTAGTCACTGAGCTATTGGGTAGTGTCATGCAGTTGTACCCAGGAAGTTCGGCACAGCTCTTGTTGTTCCAGCTTGGCTTCTTGCCTCTCTTGGAACTGGCCTTGGGTGGACTCTGTGAGCACCGCCAGAGTATCTCTGCTTTGCCCTCTTTAGCATCTCCCTCCTGGAGAGATTCTTAGCCTGAGGGTGATGCATGATCTGTGTGAGCATGCAGTGCTTGCTTGTTGAATCCAATACAGTGGAGAACCTGGTGCAAACACTTGCAATGCCTGTTTGCTTCTGTCAAGTGGATATTGGTATGTCGTATCATCACTTTACCTTGCTTGAAACAGACTTAGATTGCTTTGAGATCCTGCGGTGTAGCTGTTGCACTGTAGCATGCATAAACAGATAATCATTACTGCTGCCTTTGTTTTTCTCTGTATGTTTGCCTTCTCAGTTCAGCGAGCTTCATTCTTTGCTGCTGCTGATGAAAATCACAGACCTGTGAGCGCTGCCTCCAGTGGTGATCAGGCTGAGGACCAGCTTACTGCACAGATAAAGCCTTATACAGGGTAAGTAAATACACCAGATAGGCAGGCTTCCTCAGCTACAAACCAAGGAAAAGAGTAGCAACACCTTTATTTGGAAGCCATCTCCGGGCTTCACAGAACCCTTCGCAAGTTCTCATGAAGATGGTGGTGGGAAGTGAAACCAGAAGAATCTTAAGTACAGTTGAACCTTTTTGCAGGTTGTCTGAGACATTCATGAATGTGTCCAAAGCAGTGGTAATTCAAGGCACATATAATGAGCAGAAGTAGAGAGAAGTTAAGTGATAGGATGGCCCCAATTAATAACGAGTTAAATTTGTTCTGTGGATTAATGTGCTGCATGTGTTCCATGTGCTCTTTGTTAGGTTCTTTTTGTTCGTTTTGTGAATTCTTAGTGTACCTGAGTGCATACCTACATAAAGCCACTTGGTATAGACAAGGCTGTTAGCTACCCTATGTGAAGACTGTAAGTCATATCAGTACCTATTCTTGTTTCCTGCTTTCAACAGTAAAGAATCTCCTCCAACTCTCGCCTCTAAAGTGGACCAGCTGGAAGGTTTGCTGAAGATGTTGCAAGAGGATTTAAGGAAGGTAAACATTTCATCTACAGAAAATCTCTAAGACATATATTTAGTGCTGGTAGGTGATGCTAATAACTATGTAATCCTGCTTTACCATGCCTGTGACAGCCTCATCCTTGTATGAGAAAGACATTTCTTTGCTACTTTTCGCAGGCCATACTTCTAATTATGCAAAGCTAAGGTGGAGTGTCTAAATTTGTAGGCATCTGGTTCCTCCACTTAAATTAGGAGGGTGATTCAGAG
This sequence comes from Haliaeetus leucocephalus, assembly GCF_000737465.1. Classification (NCBI taxonomy): domain Eukaryota; kingdom Metazoa; phylum Chordata; class Aves; order Accipitriformes; family Accipitridae; genus Haliaeetus; species Haliaeetus leucocephalus. The sequence continues at coordinate 99,120 of NW_010972649.1, forward strand.
TACCTCCAGTCTGAATTCAGGTGACACTGCGAAAGGCTTTAAGTTAGTCCATGTAAATATATGCTGCTGATGTTGAAAAGTGAGAGTATTACCTAAACATATAATTTCTACTGTGGAAACTTACTGTATTGTGTTACTGCCTGCTTGGTCCAAGAAGGATCTGCTGTGATCAGACAAAAAGTCTCTTAGCTGGGGAAGTATTTGCAGGAATATTTCCTATCCCTTATTTAGTTAACCATCTGCAGTTGTATATATGTGTTGTACATACAGGGCATGCCCAATTTTATTTCATCACTTGGGGAACTATCTTCTGTATTAGAATTTAATATAGAGAAATCCTACTCATTCAAGCAAAAAGTGAGGAATGAAATGTCACAAATGTCCCTTAGATATAAAACCATGTGTTACTGCACATAAAGTCCTTATAAAAAAAAGAAACTTATGCTCTCTTAAGAGATTCTTGTCTCTCTATATAGTTAGGAAGCATGACCTAAAATTTCCACTAAGATCTGTATTTTTTTCTTCATGCCTAAGGAAAAAGAGGACAAGGCCAGCCTTCAGGCTGAAGTGCAACATTTGCGGGAAGACAACTTGAGGTTACAGGAGGAATCCCAGAATGCAACTGAGAAACTGAAGAAATTCACCGAATGGGTTTTCAACACAATTGATATGAACTGAGAACAGTGTACGGGGAAGGAAACTATCTGTTATGAATATTATTACTGGGACTTAAGCTTTAATGCCACCTTAATCATGACATGTGAAAGTATAGTCAGAGCACTTCCCTGCCCTTCATCCTCCAATAACCCTTTTTTGCATCTCTGCGCGCACTCAGAACAATTGCAGATCAACAATCAATGTCTGCCTTTTGTAGAAAAACAAAGTAAATAATTTTAAAAAGGTAAAATAAAAGTTTAACTGCTAAAATGTGAATGTCTATTTTTTGCACATTGTCTCTTTATCTGTTATGTACAAAATGATTTGGAGGCAGGATCAGGCTTGCTGTTCCATCTGCCTCTGTTTCCATCAACTCCTTTCTCTCTGTTTCAGGTAATCTGCTTTTCCTTGCAGCTTTGGCAAATATTATGACATCTAGAAAATTAGAAAGAAATGTTTATTTTACTGCTCTTCTTACATTGTTTTCTGAAGTATGCCACAGACAAGGGGATGTAATGCAATGTTTTAGGTGTCTCCTTAGCAATTTGCGCTTGATTGCTAGTGCTACCTTCCCATACATTACAGAGAACGCGTGTCCATAGTGTATGGTACAGTACAACCAGCATCATAATATTTGGAGAGAGACTAGAGACGTGGGCCATGGGTGAGGCATATTATCACACATCTATTGCATTAGCATTTCTGGTAGCCTTTGTTTCCCGTGGAAACAATGGCTGCAAGTAACTACGAACAGCAAAACTAGGCATGCTGCAGTTCATGCTGTATCAGGCAGGCTGAGAGATACTGAGTAGTGTTGCTGTACTGCTTAAGTATAGTCCCCTTCCCTTCCAGGGGAATCTGTTACTTGCATATGTGCAGAAGACTTAGGCTGAAGTTGTAAAGAGATTAAGATTTCTTTCCCCTGAAGTGTTTCCATAAAAATCCACATAAACCCTCTCCGTGCACCTGCCTTCCCATTCCATTTCTCCGGACTTCTCAAATCACAACAGATTTGAGAAATGTTTATTCAACTTGTGTTTTATTACATGAGAGGTCTTATAAATCTTTTACTATGGTAGACAGATGTAAAGGTAAATTAGAGAAGTGTATTTTTCAAACTACTGGGATAGGATTGGAGCTCTGAAATCCCCAATCCCCAGTGAAACTGTGTAGCATGAGATTTCCCAAACTGCCTCATGCCAAGAAAGTTAATTTCTTGTTCTTTGAAGGAACAGCTAACTTGCCACAACGTGTTACCTCTCTAGAAAATACCTTTTAGGTGTCAGAAAACGACTTTTAAGCGCTGCAGTTTGCACAGGCATTGGAACTGTGCAGCATGCTGAGAAACCTTTTCTACTCCCTTCTGAGTATACAGTCACTACCTTAAAAAATATTGCCTTGCATAAAGTGCAGTATATTTGGAGGTTAATTTCAAGAGCATCCACTCCCTCCCCTTTACCACATTCTCAAATAGACAGATTAAAATCATTGGGCATAGTCTTGTCACAGAAACTTCCACGCTCTTTTCAAATCCTTTTTTCATGCTCTTTAATCTTGCTCCACACAAGTACACACTACACTTCAACCTCAAACTTCATTTGTGATGCTAATCCCCATGGAGTTCTTCTCTAATGTTTTGTCATGGAAATGGATCTCTTTGGAACTATTTCTGGAGTGCTTTTGTAAAGGTTTAGAATGTCTTGGGTTTTTTAATGACTTGTATGAAGGAGATTTATATAATGCCTGATATTATTTGTAAATGGGAAATATTGCTAACATCTCTGAGCATCCTGAAGTCTTGCTTTTATTCTCTTTTAAGTTTGGTTTTTATTTTATTTCAAAAAATATTTTGGGACTTGGGGCAGACTATTTATTAGAGTTTTGCAACAGAGTTCTTCTTGTATGATGCCACTGAAGGCTACTTGTAAAATTCTGACAATAAAACTCATTTTAAAGGCTCTTCTAAACCATTTTCTTCTGATTTTGTTGGGTTTGTTGTTTAAGACTTTCCAGAGTGTCCATTTTTTCCTGGTTTCTTCTTCTACCACTTTTCTCGGTGCTTAGCGATTGAAGAGTTTAATTCTCTATCAGATTTCTACTTTTTATCCCTTTGAAGGCCATTACTTGGTATGTATACACACACTTCATCCCTTGACTTTTTATTTGTATTACTGCACAAATGTTTTTTCTTCCACCATTTACAAGGTTTGCTACCTGTAACGGTGATTCTGAGCTTCACCAGGTTGATATGGTAAAGGAGGAACAGTGATTTTTTTTTTTTTTTTAATCATTTATCAGGATTTTAGAACTTACTTGAAAAATTGAAGCCAATTTAGGTCAAAACTAAATTTGCCTGGCCCATCTGCCCAAGGGCACGCACAGCTTTCAGCATCCCAGAGCCAAACCTGTGAGCATGCAACATCAGGTGTTAAGTTTGTTTTGTTTTCCAGATCCCTTCCTTTGACTTGGGAGATAACCTTGGATTGGACATGTTTTGAATACACCTTTTCTTGGCCTGGTGGATCACCATTCTGCATGGCTCAAAAATGTGGAACTAGGTCAGTCTGCAGGAAAAGTGTCTTCCAGGCTCCTGAATGGATCCTTAAAAGGCACGTGGGGAAAGAAAATCCATCTCTTTCTGGCAGTGAAGTATCTGACCAAGAGAGCTCTGAAGCAGCAAGAACAAATAGAAGCATCTGATTGAAAAACAGGGGTTGAATCTTGGAAAGAAAACTAGATGCTGTTTTACCATTTGTAATTGGATACTGGCAATTGAGTTGAAGCAGAAAGTTTCCTGCGGGTCAAGGAGTTGCCCTGCCCATGTTCATAATGAATTTGCGCCAGAGGTTCCCACGCTCCACCGTGCGCACTGCGAGGTCAGCCTAAACCAGGGCAAGATCTAACTTGCAGCCATCTCCTCACAGCCTGAGTAGTTACTGGCCTAAGCAGAAGGTGGGTGGCTGTGGGAGGAGCGTGGGTAACAGGGGCTGCCTTCCTGTTTCACCCTTTTCTCCCAAGAAAGTGATGTTTTATATTCCTGGAAATGGTTTGTATTCCTTGTCTACGTTCTGGTGCGAACGTACTGGTCTCCCTGTGACAGTGTTTTGGATAGCCAGATGCGGCTGGTAGAGCAGCAGAAGGCTGCCTTCTCTCAAAATGCCCAAATCGGGGGGGGGGGGGTCCCACAGGGGGACTGAAGCTTGCATGATCGATAATACTCTTATCAAAAGTAAAGCAGGGTGTAGGTAACAGGTCAGAGGGTATCAGGCTGTGGTAAGAGGTGAGCTGTAAGGCACGCAGGAGGTGGGATTGTGAGGGGCAGAGGGTGGTGGGAAGGGGCCTGGGGAGCCAGTTATGGGGTTAGGGGAGAGATGTGGGGATGAAATGCAACACATCCAGGTTTTGCTCCTCTAAAAGTGTGGTTGCTGTGTGATAGGCTGTTGTTTCTGTAGGAAGCTGTGTTCCAGACCCGATGAAGGCGTATTGTGAGGAAGCCTTTTCCCCAGTTTTTCCTTTTGTGGGAAAGGTCCCTGTGAACCAGGCACAATTTGGGAGGGTTGTCTTGTCTGTTTTTAAGACCTTTACGTAATTCTTCTCTCTTCTCCTACTGCCTTCTTTTGGGTAGACAGTTAACAAATCCTCTTTTAAAGCAGTAGGCTGTCTCCTAGCAGACACTTCAGCATGGTGTTAGTCCTGTATGTGAGCAACTTGCTTCGCTGCAAGACAGCAGGGAACAGAGGGGGTTGCTGTTTACCAGCTGGTATGGCATCCAAAATTGGATTCCCTGGAGGAGAGATGACACTGTCCCTCCTCCACTGCTGCAGCTGGAGCAGAGACATGGGCTTTGCTGAAGCTGTTCTTAATGGACAGGACCTGAGTGATGAGATGATGAGGCTTGTACAGGTGCCTTCACCTCTTCCTGGTATTAGCTGTGGTGAGGAAATCCTTGCTGTGCTGTTTGAGGCAATGCTGGCGGTGAAAAAAGCTCATAGAAATTACTTGAGAGCTCTGCAGTAAGAGCCCCTTCCCCTAGCGGAGGTTTCAGCTTTGGCTGGGCGTGAGGGGAGCGAGGCTGAGCAGTTTGCATGAGTTGGACTTGTCAGAGGCCAAGGTCTGGATTTGGAGCCCCATTTCTCTGAGGCAGGCAGTGGCTGACAGCAGCTACCTACAACCTCTTTCTGCAATGAAGACTGGCTGCAGCTGCTGGCTGGGAAAGGCAGGTCTTCTCTTGCTTTCCACTGCAACAGCCTGGGGGAGTTGCGCTCAGGTTTGGGGAGACGCAGCTGGCTGCTGGGGGGCCTGGCTGGGTTTTGCCCCACTTGGTATGCAGGGTCACAGCAGGCAAGTCCCTCTGTCCGGCTTCTGCTCTTGTGTGGACCCCTCTCCCCGCAGAAGGTGATTTCAGTGTGTCAGAACCAGCTTGTTTTTTTCCCAGATGTTTGATGTCTGAATGATTTTAAGTGGGCTGGGCTGCTCACGGCACAGCAGAGTGTGGTCAGCTCAAGTGGGAACTTGTATGGGTTGCTGCAGTAAGCTGCGTGGCCTTCCCAAACAGCAGGGCTGGGGATGCAGAATTTGTGGTTTATCACAAGGTAAGTCCAGTTGGAAGGATCCTCAGGAAGCGTCTTGTACAACCTCCAACCAAAGCAGGGTCAGCTCTGGGGTCAGACCAGGTTGCTCAGGACGTTACGGAGTTGAGTCTTGGAAAAGAAACCTCCAAGGATGGAGACTGTACAGTCTCTCTGGGCAATGCATGACTGTCCTCATCATGAAAAAGTTATCATCAGGGTTAATTTTAGAAATGTGTAGCCTCAGCAGCAGTTGCAGGCTATGTTTTGCCTACATTCCTCCAAGAGCTCATGACACAGGAGTCTCTACCCTCCTTGAAAGCCTGCGAGCCATCCCCTGCCTGGAGCAGGCAGCAGAGCACCCACATTTGCTTTCCCTCTGTTGAGCCTGGCAGGAAGGAGGCCCTGCGGCTTGGTGCGTGCTGAGCTTTGCTCCACTAATCCACTCCCTACGGTACAGTTCTGATTTTTTCCTAGAGATTTCTCATTTCTGTACTCAGTACCACTTACTCATGCTTTAAGGCCTGGATTGAGCCCCCTGGTTCTGCTTCCCTCTGCACTGCCTGTGAGAAGGACGCACATGCTGCGAGGTGGGGAGGCACAGCTGTGGGGCGGACGATGGTCTCGGCAGCTGAAGGAGGCCCGTCAGCTTTTGGCACACAGAGTCAGAGACTGAAACTAGGATGCGTTCAAGGACTATAACTGAAAGTGGTTTCCTAACCTCATGTTGTGACAGTGCCAGATGTCACCAACTAGTAACTAAAAAGAGTTTTCACGCTACAGGGGCAAAAAAATAGGGACTTGGCCTGGTACGGTTTTAAACTTCATTCCTGTTCTTTCCTCTTGCTTCCTCCCACCTGCTCCTGCACTTTTCTTCCAGCAGTTTGTTCGTTTTGTCTGGTGGCTGGTGACTGCTGTTCTGCCGCCCGGGATCTGGTGCAGCGAGAGTGACTGCTGCGCCAAACCTGGCAGCGAAGCTGACTGCCTGTGGCTGAGCTGAAAGGGGAGACTGAGGCGAGCAATTGAAGCACTTGGCTGAACAAAAGAGCTTGACTGCTCACTTGATTTTGTGAAAGGGGTTGAGGCGCATTTGCATCTTCTTTGCATCTCACACCCAAAATGGAGTTTGCTTAGCTGGAGCTGGGAGGCTCAGTGATAACTTAGCTGTACGGAAGGAACAAGCTATGTCATGCCCAAAGAGCTATGTACCAGAGATAACACCTGGGATGTGTCTACCCACACACCAGTATGTGCTTGCCTGGCACTTCATCACTCGGGGGTTTCAGCTCAGTCCAGCTCTGCACAGAGGAACAGCCCAGAGCTCTGCTGTGCCAGCTTCTGCTGCAGGCGTAGCATGGATGGCAGTTTGGGGAGATTTCAGTCTCTTGTTTCCTCCCTGACCCATCACATTTAATCCTAAGAGTGGCATAATATAAATACCATCTATTTGCTTTTAACAATCTTTTCAGTGCCTTTTTTTTCTTAAGAGGTTAGGTTTTTTCATGCTGTGCACAAGCATTTGACAAATGCCATTCTTCCTTGTGACTTCTTCATATTGGTAGATTGGTCAGTCACCACAACCTGCAAGTCCTAATAGTATTATTGACTGGCAGATTGTTTTGTGACCTTCCTTGCTTTATATTCTTCCTCAGCTCATGCTCAATATGCAGCCTGGTGAAAAAAGAAGGGGCAGAGCGGAGAACATAGAACCAGCTTCTTGCCTACTGAGTATTTGCCTCTTAATGTTGATGCTTGCCTTTGTTTTGCTATACTTGTTGAACTATTGAAACTGGAGAATTTTGCATGCGGGAGGTTTTCAAGATGACCTGGAAGTCCCTCATGGAGGGCAAACATCTGAGAGCTGCGCTGCATTCTGCTAACTGTTCAAGCACCAAGCAAGAAATTGTCTCCTCTTCTTGATGAGAAGCTTGATGAGGTTACACCTATAGCATGGAAAACATGAGTCTCCCTCTTGCCTGTGTTTTCTCTTTTAAGGCTTCCACGGCCTAAAAGCAACCCTGAAACCAGCATTAGTTCCACAGCTCTGATTTGTTTGCCCTGACTTCCCAGTTAGATCTTGGCTGACGTTGTCCACTAAAAACCTGTCGGTTTTAGCCAGATTTGTTTTTCAACTGAGCCATCTTTATTAGACAGTCAAAATATGGGTCACATCTCAGCCTATGTAGAGGAGACTTATCGGAATCAGAGCATGTAGTGTGGGTCTCTGGTCTGCTGTAAGATGTCCTCCCCAAGTCCTGCCACTCCTGCGGGTTCTCGGGCATGCTACCTGTGTCATGTCATCTTTGTGGCTGGAAACGGCAGAAATGATGGGAAGTGCCTCAGAGAGAGGTGCTGGCAGGCAAAAACATCCCTGTCTGAGGTCAAGAAAAGTCAGACAAATTCTTCATGCAACACTCAATAGACGAGCCACAGCCGACCTGGACGAGAGCCCTTGAGGTGTTTTCCCAGCAACTTAGTGGCCAGCAGAACAGGAAAAACCAGGGCAGCTGTCTGTGAGACACCGACCATCACACCGCAAGAGAAAAGGGAGAGGCAGAGTGAAACTCTGCATGTAGGCACACACCAGTCTCTCTATTACTGAAGTTTCCCAAGTGAGCAGCGACAAAGTAGTCTTGGAGTGTGCCTTTGGGAACACAGAGAGAATTTTGCTTCAGCTTCATGAAGTGGGGTTTGTTGTTTGGGGGTGGGTTTTTTTGGAGGGGGGTGGTGGTTTTTTTAAGGCATACTGTCCACTTGCCATCCACTCTGTCTTAAAATTGACTATATTTTAGTGGTTTTATACAGGGCGGGCTTGAAAAGATCAATTGGCGGTGTCCAAATACACAGATAAAGGCTGTATTGGTTTCACAAAGCACCGAAGCGGGTGAAATGCTGAATTTCTGTTGGCTTGTGAATTTCACCTCTGTCCCCATGTGACATGGAAAAACAACAAGGTTTCCCCTTACATAGCTTTGTACTTGTGGGCTTTGTAGCCACCATCAGCTCAAAACAGGAGCCTTGAAGGGAAACTGAGTCCTTTGGGGAAACTACAGAGAGACCTGAAAAAAGGTTGGAAAGCAAGAAACCGGGGCCAGATTTCTAAAAGCTACAAGAGATCTGATGGAGTTGGAGCGGGATCTCCCAAAGGGCCTGAGCAGGTGAGGTGCCCATCCGGCAGCAAGCCCAGCTACGCCTGTCAGGTGCATGGGGCAGCTCCATGCTCTGGCAGTCCTCAGCCTGCCACCAGGTCCCTGGACCGAGGCTCTAGCCTGAGCTTGGAAAAGGCTGGCTGACCTGCTTTTTAGACTATTGCATTTGGATTTGTGGTTGTTAAGCCAGGCATAATTGATCTTTAGGCTTGGGGGAGTAAGTCGATCCCCTCTGTAGCCGCTAACAAGCTTCCCCTGCGTACACCGTGCTGGATCTGGTGAGAGCTTTTGCAGACTTTACTAAATACAGGATACTGGTCCCCGTGCCCCAGGCTGAGCCAGCGTGATGGATCCTGCTCTCCTTTGTAAGCAGCGACGAGCTGGGGAGGCCTCATGCTCACTGAGCAAACTCCCACTGATGGAGAACTTGTTCCCTGCAAATCCCCCAGCAGCTGCGGTTTGGCTCTGGCTCGTATTTTAGCTGCACCCTGTGCTGAAAGATTTGGATGAACGTTTCTGGGCTGGTTATGCTGCAGTAAGAAATAAACCAGGAGGGTGTTTTAAATGAAGCTTATTTAAACAGTTGAATATAATTGTTGTTGGATGCGCACAAGTCTGTTCTAGAAGGGGTTTTTTGTTCTGTCCCGTGTTTATACTTTCTAGACATTTTGCTGAAGAAATATGTATTGATCTCAGTGTGTCTCAGCACTGAAACGTGCTGGTTTGCAACCAAATGTGTGACCCTTTTTATTGTAGTTACAGTCTATTTTCTTAATCTGGGGATACATTAATTACTGAAATGCGGATTGCTATATGTATTTTAACAAGTCATATTTCTGATGTTCACATTCTTATGTCAGAAAATGATGGATGATGCATTCCTTTTTTAAATTTGATTAATTTACATGCCTGACTTATGTCCATTAGGGTAGAAACTGAAACTTAGTACAACAAAACAGGAAATTTTATCAGTTAAAAAGAATAACATTAAGTAAGATAAAATAGAAAAACAAGTAAGTTTATTAGACCTTACTTTATGTTTGAAATGAAAAGGCATTATGTTTGGTTAGTTAATTGAAATGATTGACCCAGGTTCCCCTGTCCCATAACTTTTGGAATTGCTAAATATTTTTTAACCTAGATTAGAAAAACCAGGGGGAAGCCTTCCTTCTTCATTTTCCCATTGGTTTCTCAGCTTTAAATGAGCTGATTGCTGCATTACACTAATTGGAAAACTGAAATGCAGAATACATTATCTGCACCCGCACAAGGGGTGCCCGTTGGTGAGAGACAGGTGCAGAGCTTCAGCAAACATTGATTCCAGGTTCTTAGTCAGTGGTTTCCATCAATTCAATGGGTTACCTGTTTTTTCAAGTGTCAGTAAAAAACATCCTGTTGGAATTATATTCATATAATTTCAATACTATTAGCAGACTGTAGCATATTTCATATGTACTAGTCTATGCTGGCATTATTTTAAAATCATAGGATCAGGAAGCTGAATTTACACACGTGAGCACTGCCAGAAGGAGGGCCTGGAGAGCCAGGTTTGAAAGACTCCCTTCCCAGATCTGTCATGTTCTGACGTGAGACTGGAGGGGGCATCGCAAAGGTATTAAATAGTTCTGCACGCCTGATCTTTGGGGCACCAGCACTCATCACTTACCTGCTACTGTGTACTCACAAGGTCTTGTATGTAAGGCATGACCAAAAATCATTTCATACAATGAATTTACAAATTAAGACACTCAAAATTAGTAGCAACCTTTGAGGACATCTTCGTCTTGGGGCCATCCAGTTTCCTCCAAGTTCTCTGCAGTCTTGGTCTGATAACACATACCAGGAGCTACCTGACAGGCAAATTGTGGGATGTACAGTAATCCATTAATTATTTGTTCATACAAGGATTTGATAATCAAACTATTCAGTGTTTGTAATGGTACTTATCAGCCACCCTTGCAGAGGTATCTTAAATCATAATAGCATGTTTGCATTTGCCTGCCATGGAAAAATGTATTTATGCCAAATCCATTTGTTTTCACATTTTCAGGGAGGGATGTAGCATCACAGACAGAACCAGGCTGATTCTGAATTTTTAAAAAAAGAAAGAAATCAAAATGTAGAGTCATAGGATGTTATGCTTTTGACCTGTCTGTAGCCATCTATATATTTAATGCCTCGCTGATGGCAGCTGAAAGTTTCTTCTGCTACCGTGTCTATGCTGTGAGCTGGTTTAATTTTTGAGACCAGATATGTTAATAAATTAGTCCTTACTAAACTGCAATATGTTTTAGTTATCTTCCTCCCGACATGAATAAATACCAGTAAATTTTTTTTTTTTTTTCATTTGACAGAAGGCAAGTATTCTACTTGATCTGAAGCAGTATTCCCCATCTGGGGCGCATACAAGCTCAGCGAGTTAGTTGGTAGTATTGGATGAGATGGAAGCCAGCCTGGCTCAGTGTTCGGCACTGGGCGTCTAGCTACAGATGCAGAAACAGGGCAGATGGACAAGGTTATTCCTCTAGATTATACCTACAGCAATTTTGTTTAGGGACGTCTTAACCAGAGGGGTCACGATTGTATGCAAAAGCCCTCAGTGGATTTTCTTCCATGAACTTTTGGTTTAAGTCTTTCAGAACCCATGTAAGCTTCCTGGATCTGTCCCACAGAGGCTCTTCAGCTAAACCTGTTAGCTTATTCTGAGTTTCCACCCACTAGTTCACAGCAAATGATCACTCCCTATTTATTGTCCCCAAACCACTTCTGATTTAAAATACCTTTATCGTATCGTCCTTCAGTTGTCTCTTTTCCAATCTTAGTCTTACTTTTTGTATGGAAGCACTTTCAAATCTTTCCTGCTGCTCTTCTCTGAGCCCTTCACATTCTGCTAAGTTGTTTTGCAGATGACAGGACCAGAAGTGCATGCAGCCTTTGGGATGCAGATGCACTGCCATGTTATCCTGATGTTCTCCATTCTGTTCTCTACCCCTTCCCGAAGTATTCCTAACACTTCATTTTCTAACTGCTACTGAACATAAACTATGTTGACGTTATTTCTCAGAATCAGCTCAATGTAATGAGGTCAGCACTGCTTTTCCCACGTCCATTATTTTGAATTTCTAGGTTTCAGTTTTTCTGCTGTTTTCTCACTTTGTCACTTGATAGCATATGGTTGTTTTGCAGCTCTTCACAGATAACCCTTCTGTTGTTACTCAGCATATCCTCATGCCACCAGGAGGTTTGTCACATTTATTACCCACTCATTTTCCAGATAATTTACCGAGTCCACCGAACATTGTAGCCTTCAACACTCGTCCCTCTGATACTGCCCTGGGAAACTTCCTCCATTGTGAAAGGCTGCTGCTTATTTCCACCTTTTATTTCCCCTCCTTTAATCATTCATCCACTCTTTACCCCATGAGCATTTATATTCCTAGAGAACCTTTGGGGAATAAGCTTGATTCAAGGCCCTTCAAGTAGGATAATCAGGCGCTTGTATGCACTGAGTCTTTCTTGTCCACATACTGGATGGCTGCTTCAAAGACTTCTAATAGAATTTCCAGCAAGAAGACAACGTGGGAGGTGGAAAGGGAGAGAGAGGGTGGAAGTGCTGGTATAACCTCTCTTCTGCCAAACAGCCCAGTGGGTATAGAGTTTGTCCAGGATGCTGAAGGACTCCGCTTCATTGCCTCCTTTCTCTAAGGGGATTTGATATTGCATCTCCCAGGGAAGCATCCTAACTACCAGACTATTAGCTTAACTTGTATTTTCTCCTAGCTTTTCTTGTTAGATCTCTTTCATTTGGCTTAAAATATGCATTGACTCAAGGATGGGAATTTCTAGGCTGGTGACTGTCATTCAGGTTCCTTTTTATCCATTGCTGTTTCAGTGAATATTTGGTTCCTCCAGTTGAAAGTGTAACCAATGGCAATGAAAGAGACTGACAGCAGAATTACTTAAAGCCCACACACGAGGATGCTTGAATAAGAGAGAGTGACAGATGTAGATCTGAAAAGGTTTGTGCTGGCTTTTGCAGCACTGCTAAACAAAGACCTCAACCACCTTCTTCACAGTGAAGTCCAGCCTCCATCATCCACCTGCTCCTCTTTTTCCCAGAGAACACCTTAATTTGTCGAACAGTCTTGCTTTGTCTTCAGACACTTTGAGGGATGATGCATATGGGGAAGAGGCTGGGGACAGAACCACTGGAAGTGGGAGCAATGCAGGGATGTGTGTACCCAGAGCTCCTACGATGGGGAAAGGAATGGGGGCCCTAACATCTCGCAGGCAAATTGGAAGGAGAGACCCCAGAAACAGGGAGGATTACCAAATCCTGCACTGCACTTGGAGGAGAAGTTGGAAAACCCAATAAAAGGAAACAGGATGGGGAAAAGGCAGATTTCGGGCATGCAGCTGTTGTGGAGGAAGGACGAGTAATCCCTGGAATGAAGGACAGGACAGCAGGCAGAAAAATAGGTAAGGGGGTGTGTTGAGGGACACAAAGAGTCCCCAGCTGGTGTGATGTCCTGGGAGCCCCCTGTTAACACCTCACCATGTTTGAGGCCTCTCAGTGCTCTGACAAGCTGCAAGCCAGTTTTCAGCCCCACTTTTGGCTGGAAGGAGAGGTCAGTGCCTGGGTTAGGTCTTCAGAACATTTCCCTTTCTTGTGGATGTCACTGCTCTGAGCAAGCATTTGTGGATATTCACAACCCCTTGAGCTAGCCACATCCCAGCACGTGTTACGGACAGCTTCTCTGGCAGAGATAGGGAAAGCAGAGATGAGCATCACCAGCTGATGGGGAAAAAAGGATGTGACTGAAACCAGGTAGGTGTAAGAGGATTATAATTAAGTCAAATGACAGTTGATCAGCAAGAAACTGTTTTCCCTTTGGGCTTGCAGTAATGGTGTAAAGCTCTGGACAGGAGCAGAGGAGCATTTGCCCAGCTTGGCTCTTCAGCACTCCTGTCCTTAGGACCTTGCAGATGGGAAATCAATCACAAGTCTCTCTTGCCTAGGTAAAACAAAGCACTTGCACTTACCCTACAGAGACTAATCCTGCTGTGTTCCCCCCAAGGATGAGCTAGGCCTAATATCTGATGTCTGTGAGAAAGCCAGAAACCCTTAGTAGGGTATTAGCTGACACAGGGATACTCTAATGCACTTTGTAATTTGGTTTTTATTCATGAGGTCTGACAGCTGTTTCCAAAATGTGCTTCAGGACTGCATAGTCCCCTTGGACGGGTTTCTTCTTGCTATTTCATGTACTTTGGGTATTGAGAGACAATGACAAAAATGTTTGTGCGTGGCAGCTTTCCTCCGTGTTTTTAAGAAGGCAGAAGAAAGCGGTAAGCTATTGCCAAGACAGAACCAGGAATGGCTTCAGGACTCTTTTACTAAACCCTTTGGCCTCAGATAATAATTTGGACCTAACCACTTCTCCTGTCAATGCTATGAGTTCTACAGATGTACTCAATGCTCTTGGAAATTGCCTGGTCCAAGAGGCTTTCTGAGTGCCACAAGGCTGCTTCTGTTTAAGTCTCTGATCACTGCCGTTACCAAGCAGCTCATTCTGGGAACAGACTTGTGAAGGCTGGGAGCATCTCAGATGGGCGCAAAAGCCTCTTGAGTTGGAAAGGACTTTCAGCAGCGCAGAGGGTTTCTGATCCATGCCAGCTGATGCTAATAGGAAGATCTGTACTGGCTCACATTGGGTAGGATTTTGGCCACTTGCATGGCTGTCAGATTGCGATGTTATGTGCCTTCAGTGGCAGACAGGAACTAGGAGAAGAAGAGCAGATTGTGGCCTGCCAGGCAGCTGGGAGGTAGTCTGATGCAGTAGGAAGGGATCAGATATGATTAAGAACACCAACCTTTGTAATGATGAAGGGGGAGGTGGGTAGGAGCTGTGAAATACTAGCCTTGTCTTTAGCACCTTTTTCTGACCATGGCCTGAAAAGAAATCTATTGGGAAGATAAAGAATGTAACACCTGAGAAATGCCTGACCTTTGCCCAGCAATTTTTGCCTATCTAGGGTTTAGGAGGAGGTAGAAACTTTGTTAGAAATGCTAGCTTTTCTGTAAGTGCTTGTGCTGAGTTGGAGAAGTGACAACAGGCACTCTGGACCAACACACAGGGTGTCACGTGCTCTCTGTTCCTGCGGCAGCTTCGATAGGGCCTCTTCTAGCCAAAGTCCACTGGTCCACTGAGTGCAGGATCTTTGACCTTGACCACTAGAAATCAGTCCAGGTCTGTCTATGGGTCTTCTCTGTAAGTGCAGTTCCCATAGTTTGACCAGAACATGTCTACCATATCTCACATGTTGTTTTTAAGTGGGACTGATGCTCTAAAATAGGTTACTTTCAGTTGCTGCTGATTCAGCCTCCCTAAGGTTTCAGACACCTCCGAAGGCTTTTCTAGCTGGCCTTGCAAAGCACTCTCTCCTCTTACCTGTCACAGGTAATCGAAAGTCTGGGTCTGCATCCATGTGTAAACTTACCTGTGAGAGACAGGCAATGCTTTACTGGGCAGCAGACTCCCGCTGGATCAGGTGAGCAGTCCTTTCCTCCCTGCATCTGACAACCCTTTGGTGGCAGGCAGAGGGGCTCCTCTCCTCTCATTGTGGGTCGGAGAGTGCCTCAAGTGAGCAGCGTGGAGAGGCCTGGCGGCGAGGAGGAGGAGAAATGCCCGGATAAGCCACGTAGAGGATTTTTTTCCTCTCCCACGAAGTAAAATGAAAGAAAAGGGGGCCGGGGGGGGGGGGGCTCCTACACCGAGTACGGTTCTGGGGGTGATATTAACTCTGTTGTGGTCAGCTTGGTCCCCGACAACAGGCCTGTAGGACTTGGTCTGAGAGACCCTTTACCTGCAGGGTGGGCTGTATTCCCTGCAGAGTGCCTTGGCCCAGCGAGAATAAAGCCGTGAGACCCCGGGTTAGGCAGCCGGGCGGTGCGGGGAGCTGAGCCGCACCAGGGGCGACCGATCACCGCCACCCCCCCGCCACAGGTCGGCCCTGCGCACCCTCTCTTCTCAGGCAAGGTTTTCTTCCCTCAGCCCACAGGCTTGAGCGCTCGTCACGGAGTACACCCGGGCAAGCGGCCGCCTCGTCCCCGCTTTCCAGCGGTGGGGTCTGACCCAGCTCGATTTCCTGCCGTTGGGAAAGCTGCGAGCCCTGAGGCCGGCGAAGAGGAGA
>NW_010972649.1:114911-157708 GCF_000737465.1 Haliaeetus leucocephalus
CTGACAGGAGAGCCGGGGCAGAGCAGCTCTCCAGAGCCAGGGCGTCTCTCTCAGCGGCCCTTCATCTCCTGTCGCCGCCTTCTCCTAACACACAGCCCCGCTCCCTCTGGCTGGCTTCGCTGGGTGCTTTCTCCCCTCGGTCCCTGGGTGAAGAACAGACGCAGCCCTCTTCCGTCACAGCTGGGTGGAAAGCTTGGCCCCTTGGGTACAAGGACAGGCAGTTGTTCCAGAGGTTTGTCCTTTTTTCCCAGCAGTGTGGTCATTTGGGGGGGAATAAGCTTGTGCAAGTCATTTCATGTGTCTGTCTCAGGTTCCCAGTGAGGAGAACGGGCACAGGAGCTCCGTTTCCCTTGTGAAGTGTTTTGAAATTTGCTTATAAAAAAAACTTATATAGGAGCAGTGCTTGCTGCTGATGAAAAACATTGCATAAGAACACTATTACTGTTAGCCTCATGGAAAGAGACGGGACAGCCATACACTGGGGGGCTGCGTTGAAGCCCAGGTTATTGTAATAAACTCTTCTGCTTTGCAAGCCTGAATGCTGTCTTCTGGGAAAAAGGTCCTGTTGTTTACAATCCTAGTTTTTGATCTATGTGTCCACATGTTATTTCAAGCATAAAAGTTGCAATTTGTTTCTTTAAGAAATTAGGGCTGATTTATCTTTGGTTTTGCAGCTGTGTTTCTCAGCTAGTAAATGCTATTAATACTACATAGTTGTCATGATAAAGAAGAAAGCATGCTGGTAGTCTGATAGAAGTTTCCTGGTGAAAGAAAGCATGTAATGCTTTTATTGCATGATTTCCCTATTCTCCTCCTGCTTCACATCTTCCACAGATACAGGCTGGAGATGAAAAGAATTGCACATCCTGGTTTTCTTGCAAAACCCACTCTCAAGTCTGCTCCTTTAACTTTTTATAAGTCGTAGCTCTGCTCAATCTCTGTTTCTCCTCCTACCTTCTTACGGTTGTAAAGCATTTTAGATGTGTAGTGGAGTTGTCATAGGCCATTTTCCCCCTGCTGTGCTGAATCAAGGCTGTAGACAGCGGAGCTTCTTCTCAGCAGGTGGAATCAGCTGTCAAGTGATAAAAAATGTGCGGTTCCTGCTTTTTACATCCACTGTTGTGGGCTAATGCATGTGGTTGCTAATCCTAAAGCAGCAGCAGATGCAGCTGTGCCTTAGTGTCTCTTGGGATGAAGTTTTCAGTTGTTCAGCTGGGCGTAAGGTGGTGGGGGGGGGTCAATTTAACCTATAAGCATCATCTGTAAAATTGCTGCTGCAAGTGTTCCTCAGTTAAAAGAAAACTGCTGACTATTTTTTGATGCTCCAGTGAAGTTGTGTAAGCATGAAAACAATGCTGGAATGTATTGTCCATGTATGAACAGTTGGAAAGTTGCTTTGCTCATAGGGTGTATAAAAGAGTGCTTTTGCCACATGTAGGAGGTTCTTTCCTAGGGGCAGCTGGCAGCTTACTGGACCCAAGGAGCAGCTGGGTGCAGTGTGGGGCTGCTACTGCTGCCTGGGACCACAAATTTGCAGCCACACCGAGCACATGAATTAAGCAGAAAGGGCAACAGGAGGAACTGTATCCCCTGTAGGCCTGTGCCCCAACAAAGTCCTGAAGGCCAGCCCTTTCTTCCTCCTGTGCGTCTCCATTGCCATCACTATCAAATTCTTTCTGCCCTTTTCCTAGAGCAGGTTCAGAGCTGAGGCACTCAGCTGTATTCTGTTGAGCAAGCTGAAAAAGAGCAAGCAGTCTGATGAGTGGTGAAAAATTTGTCCTTACAGATTTGGCTGAAGAGCAGTCTATCTCAACGATTTCCCCAGGGCAAGCAGAGTAAAGCCAAGACGCAGGATTTGGTAATGGAGTTGTATGTACTACACTCTAGTTTTCCCAGCAACAAGCAGCAAGAATCAGAGACAAAACTGCATTTACCTGCTGCTGGGAGCTCATCCTTGTCCTGCACCTGTCTCACTTCTGCTAAAAGGAAATGCGGATCAGCAAAGCTGGAGGTACCACCAAAAACTGACTCCACTCCTACCGTCAAAATAAAGGTAAGTGAATGCCAACATGTAGCCTGCCAAGCTAGTGCCTCCCTCTGATGAACCTGCGTCTTTCATCCTTGTTATCTTTCTGCTTGTAAGACATGTTTTGAGAATCTAATTCTTGCACTCGATTCCTAGTGAGCAAATGCAATTCCCCAAAGTGATGCTAATGCTGTGGTGGGAAAGAGGCAGTATAATAACTTAACGGTAGCAACTCACATAGAGTCCTGCCTGTCCTCCTGGCAGCTGCAGCACTTTGCACCATCATCACTGCCGTGATGACATGAGGTTGTTGCTTATCCTACGTAATGTTTGCAAATGCTGCAGCCCAGCAAGGAGGATGCAGGGTAATTAAACACTGAGGTATTTCTCTCTGCTCAGCCAATGCAAGTTATTTCAGGTTCTCTAGCTGCTCTTCTCAGAGAGACTGTCAGCTGCACCATGAGGAACCAAAGGGCCTGTCAGGAGGCCAAAAGTGATGCAGTCAGCAAGGCTGGTCCAGAGATCACACTGACGCTCAGGGGCACAGCTTGACACACATCATCTTGTTTTCCTCCTGGGCTCATCCTTCAGATCAAAATGCCCTCTTTGGCCACTACTGACAGATGACATTCCTCTGCCCCACGTTGCTCTCGGCGTTAGAAGCCAGGTTAAAAAGGCTCTTCAGTCCCACAAGTACTTCGCAGTCAGTGTGCAGCCAGCGCTGCACGGTATTATGGAGCAGAGAACAAATGTGTGTGTAATTGCAACTGGGAAGCTTTACACCTTCCTACAACTATTTTGTTCGTCTGGGCAGTAGCTGTGGAGCAGTTTCATAAAACCTAACACTGGAGGTCTGAAACAAATGTGTTTTGCTTGCAGCCACTTTGCCAAGGTGAGTAGATTATTAATTATGCAAAACCAGCAGTTATCTTGAGTGTGCGGTCCACACCAGGCCAGCTAGCCCAGGTTGGAAGCATTGTTAAAACCTGATGTGAATGTGGAGAGGAGACAGGGAGAGAGGCTGCTCCTGCTTAAAAGCTTGTTTTAAATGCTGTAGTGAAGGCACACTCTGGATGGCTTCCCCTGACTTCTTACCTCCCTTCCCTCAGAGGTGAGAAGCCTGACCCTGGGTGATCCCAGGCTCCAGTGCTCCCCCAGGCCACTGCAGTGGTCTGTTCAGTGTGTTCCCAGCAGCCTGGGGGAGATGGAAGAGGTGACCGGAGTGATGAGTGGGAGCACAGAAGTTGCCTGATGTTGCCAGGCCCTCCATGCACCCAAACCTGAGGGAGGAAGGCATCAAAGAGTTCTGATCTCAATTTCTGGTCAGCAGACAATAGTGCCTGACATGCTTTGTTACTCACTGACCTGAATCACCTGCTGCAAGCGTTTGTTCTGCCTGCCTGCTGGAAGGCACTGGAGATAATTCAGGGGGGCACAATCAATTATAAATCTGTGTGGCACCTTGCACAGTTCACATGAACTTTCCTGATGCTCTCACAGGTTGCAGTACAAAGTTATCAGATAATAATAGTAACAGCACTCTGGTCTATCGCAGGAAACAATGTTGCAGACTCTTGCCTAAAAATAAGAGGATTAGATCATGAACTAGGAGCTGTTTTGGCACAGGGTGGCTTGGAGTCATTCTAGTCTCCTGCAAAGCACATCTGAGGGTCAAGTCTTAACTGGCCAGTTTATGTAAGGAGCACAGAAGTCTTCTCTCCCCATCCAGGGCTGCTTGTGTCACAACACAGTTTTTTAATTTCCCTTAGGTTTATCCCTTTGCAGAAAGGGATAGGCAGAAATCCAGCTCTACAATTATTTTTCAGTAGCCTCTAGTGTTCAGTGGTTTATTGTCCGAGCTTACCTCCTTCCAAAATAGTGCTGTACTTAGTTTCAACTTTAAAGTATTTCTCTAAACTGGATAGCCTCTGGCCTTCTCCCTCCTTTGGGTTATTATCCTTCTCCCTCAAAGGGAGTTGGCTGTTAATATTTCAGAGCTGACATTAATGAGGCTGACCTGGACTGCCTGCCCAGGTGAGTCAGCAGAGCAGGAGCGCTTCTGCCCAGGCTTTGCATCATCCGTCCAAAGAGCCACTTGTATTGACTGATACAAAAACCTGCCTGACTGTGCCCGGTGCTAAGTGCATAAGAAGGAAGGGCCAGGGCATGGGCAGAAGAGGTTTTTCCTGGCCCCCATCTACTAGTATATTGTGGTTATGTTTTGTGGGGATGCATGTTCAACACACAAGCTTTGATACACTGGACTACTAAAAGTAGGGACTGCTTTTATTTGCAGCCAGGTTTTGTGAGGTCAGACTAGCACAAATATGTTTGCACTGTGCTACTTTTGGTGTAATGAGCCCTGCCTGCCCTCGGCTGTGGCGGCTCCATCGTTCCCTTGCCAGGGCATTGTGTCCCATGTCCTCCCAGCCGGACCGGCCGACTGGGGCTCTTGACCCACCGGTGTCCCCAGCTTTCCTCGGCTGGCCAGGGCAGAGTCCACGCAACTGGCCAGCCTTTGTAGACAGGCCTGAGGCAACAAACAAGCACCCAGCTTCAGCATTACAAGTAACAAACTATACTGGGTACAGCTCCTCTGTGGGTTCATAGCTGATTTCCCAACTGCATCACGCTGCTTAGAGTTGGAGCAGCTGGAAGATGGGATGTGATGGGATGCCATCTCCCTGCTGAGGGAAGGGGGTACGCATCCTTCACTCAAACTCCTTCCCTATTTGGGGTTTTGTATGCTTTTCTGCTAAGGAAGCCTGCATGGTGCCTGCTGCTTGCACCCACTGGGTGGAGCAGCTCCCTGCTTATTGCATGCCCGCTGCAGCTGCTTCCCCGTCCAGAAAGGTTGGGGTCCCAAAATCACAAAGCAAGCAGAGATGGGGAAGGGGCAAGGCAACACTGAATGAAGAGCTGCTTCTGCCAGCGAGGGACAAAGCTGCATTTTACCAGAAAAAAGGCTAGCAAATAAATCAAGGTAGGGAAAAACCGTCTCCATGAACAGCTATTGCTTAATCAGGAGCGAAGGGGCCACTTCAGGGCCTCAAAGCCCCTTAAATTCTGTCTTTAAAAACAAACAAGCAAACATAAAAGCCCATGTCTTCCCAAATGTTACATTTGCAAGCCCTCTGACAGCACTCACCCCCTGTGCTGTAGCACTAAGGCAGAGCATCAGTCAGAAAGGGCCCCATGGCTGTGAAAAGAGCTAGTCAATACAGTTGAATCCAAATAATTTTCTGTAAAATTTGGCTATTAAGGTGAATATTTAGGGAGGTTTTAAATTTTTATTTCAGTAACAAATTAAAAAGTAAACAAAGCAAAGAAAATCAAAGCATTTTGACAGGAAGTAGTTTAAGGATCTGAATGTAGGGGGTTTGCTTCATTTACTTGCTTGATAACCCCAGATTCCTCCACTTGAGGCAAAAGATTGCAGAGAACTTTTTAAAATGTTGGCTACCCAAGAAAAATCAACTTGAATATGTTTTCTTTATCTTTGCTGTGGTTACTACAAAAGAATGAACAAATTCAAAACATATTTCTTCATTCCACAGTAGGGAAAGGAAGACACCCCCACATGTATTCTGTCACAGACAGCAGCATTTAAAGGATGTTCAGGAGGTTTTTACAATTTCTTGTCTTTCTTTTCCCCTGGAGCTGCATGAAGCATCTAGAGAAGAGCCCAACAGGAGTGAATGATGCCGCAGCTGCCACCAGCTCCATCCCACGGGGAAGGCATCCAGCAGAGAAACACAAAAGAGCAACTCGGGATCCCCAGGGCCTGCTGAGCACTGCAGGATTGGTGGTAAGGAAGTTCGTCTACATCATCGCTAATGAAATGGCACTCCTCTTATCCCTTTCTTTGTCTGGGTAGCAGCTATGCATCTATTATGTATAGATTTCTTGGACCAGTTGTCTCTTCTTCCACACCTTTCCACTGAAGCAGATCTAGCCACAGAAGGGACAACAGCCCTGTGGGGGAAAGCCTATCCTACTTTACTCTGGTCCCCAATGGAAGTGAGGGTCCCCTGAACCCACACCCTTCCTGTACATTTACTACTCTGCTTTACTGAGAGATGCCTGTACCTTCTATAGGAAACTGCATTAGAAGTCTGTGAGACAGACAGATTGGTACAGTGAGTCCATTCCTGTGACTGTCAACATGGAAAATCTGCCTCTGCATCAGCCCAGCCCCAATGAGGTGGTTGTCTCTTTGAGGGCTAAGTCAAATTGCCCTGGTCTCAGACAAGAAGATGTGGTAAAGCTCTGCCTACAGGAGCCCATCAACATGGCTCAGCTAAAAATATCTTCCTGTTTCGTTAAAAAGGTATAGGTATCAAAGTCTCTGAGGTCCTATGCATCTTCATTAACACCAGTGCATGTTCTGGGTTCAAAGCAGCAACTGTCTCCCCATTATTCCCCCAGATCCCCATGTTTCTGGGATCTGCTGTGGCAGAAGGACCACAGAAGATGAGGGGACATCTGGAACTAGACCATACTTTAGCATCAGGAGTGCTGCTGCTGGATTCTTCTGGCCTGGCGATGGAAAAACCAGCATCATTTTCTCTTCCTTCACCACTGCATTTTTATTTTTCAGTGCCCAGTGCAAGCCAGAGAGCTTGTCAGTCCCTTTTTCAGTTAAACTTCCAGCTTCCAAAATGGCCTGACCTGTTCCCTGTCCCTTTTATGCCCTAACATGTTCTAGTAACATGGGAGGAAATCCAGCCCACCTACAGCTTTGATCTAAGCTGGTTCAGAACAGGGAAAAAGCTAAAAATATTTCTGTAGCTGGGATGATCAAAGTGGACACCATGGCAAAGATCCGTTCTGTGCTTTGAAAAAATATTTGGTGTAGCTTAGTTGCACATTTTTGTACTGTTACACATCATGAGTTCTGGAGGTAGACTTTCCTGAGGAGGGAGGAAGGAGGTAGACATAACTCAGGAATGGTCTTTACCGGAGTGAATGAATATGTGAATGGAGTTATCCCAGCAGTAGGATGGCAGATCCATGAGTAGACAACAACTTTTAGTAACCCATGGCTGAAGGAGGCAGAATGTGCTGAAACCTAAGGAAATGGCATATCAGGGTGCTGTGTAGGAGCTCAACTGCCCAGGACAGGGAGGGAGATGGGATTCTGCATGCTGGGGAGTAGAGAGGCAAATAGGAGATGTAGTTCAGAGACAAGCTTGCTTTATGGACCCAGGGCAGCCAACATCTCCTGTGCAGAGAGTAAGCAGAGCCCCTCTGCATGACGATGAATGATCTTTTGACAGTTAAGAAATGCATTTTTATTGTCACAGAATGCCTGTGTATCAACACCTTCCTGCATTGCTTGTTCAAGAAATTTGGTTTCTTATTGAGTCCTCCTTGAAATGCCTGGTGCAGGTGAGGGAGGACAGCTTGTTAAAATTCTTTTGCTGTTTAATTTCTTTCAGTGGATCCTTCCCTGAAGAGCTTCTAATGAGACTGACCTTTATTAGCTAATTAGGCTTATTGAGATGGCACAATCACACTTAGTGTTTTTTCCTTCTGTGCGTATTCCAGATTAAGTTCTTGTCATTAGGCAGGTTGCAAGGGGACTTGTAACCACGTGTGGAGGTCAGCAGTGCACAGTCCACCCCACCTCCCTGCCCCAGCTGCTGAAATTGGCAGGGGAGCTTGTGCCACAATGCTGCCAAATAACAGTTTTGACTACACTGTGATAGTATTGACTTAATTCTGTACCTATTTTTAGCAAGTTGCATGCTTATGTATGTGCGAAACAGTTGCTATATACCAGAGACCAAAGCAGAGTTTACAAATAAATTCAGTATTAACAGTGTGGTATAGCAAAACCATCCTGTTACAAGAGCAGTCCAGTCCATTAGCCTGTGCTGTACTGTCCTGCTTGAACAACAAACGGAGAAAAGTCTGAAGGTTTAACAACTGTTGGAGTCTCTTTGAGTTGTTCTTAGTCTGGCTGCCCCTGGGCTGGCCCCAGGCTGGTCATGGTGGGCACTGCTGCCAATCTTTGATGGCTCTTCCAGCAGCCTCCTTCCTGATTTCATCTATCTTTCCCCATATCTGGAGATAGAAGTGGCACATGCAGCAAGGCAACACATAGTACTAGCAAGCTGGGGGATTACTAAAACCACAAGATGACCTTAGCTGTCAGTTCCTGATTTCTGCATCACCCTCTTCCACTTTGGGAGCATCAGTGGGGTAACTATTGTACCATATGCTCTTACAGGGGGAAAAAAATTATAGCATCCATCAGACGAAACTGACTCCACATCTACCTGCTGGTTTTAGAAAAGAATTCTTACAGGATTACTCCATATCGAGGAAAAAAGAAAAAACAATATAAGTTTCCTTTTGATCATCACTGTTAACTGAAGCCTTTTGATGCTAGTATTGTTGGTTTCCTGAGGACCTAAGCATGAATCAGTTTTATAATCTCAACCTTGGCACCTCTTGCCGTTGAGAAGTTTGAACTGTGTTGCACTGTCAGAAATTTGTGATTGAGCTCCCCCTAAGGATGAATGGGAAGTATTCCTGTGCTCAAGGCTTAGTTCCAATAAATTGGTTAACATTTTAGCTATCCACCAAAGCACTTTAAGCATGTGTTTAACTTAGGGGCATTGTAATCCTCTTGCCTTGCATACTTGACTATCTTTTTTCTACATGAGGATGGCTTGTAACAATCAACTTTAATAGGAAAGTTTTCCAATAAAGCAAAGCCATTAAAAAGAGGAAATTACAGTAATGTAAAAAAATTTAGTAAATGGCTCGTACTTAATAGTAAGTGCCTCTGCTGTAACATACACATTAAGTGAATCTTAAGGGAATTAATGTAATTCTCCAAGGTCTCAGTTTTTTTTCTTTTATGCAAAAGCAAACTGTGCTTCATTAACATTTTATATGTGTAGAATTTCCATACTGCTTCAACTCTCCTTATTATCTTGTGTGCTGTGGGCTAGGCATGGTGTTGCTTCATCAGCCTACCTTCCCCCAGTGCTGATCCTTTGAAGGGGTATGCCAAGGAAAGCACTGCCAGCTTGCAGCTTGACCATTCTGCCCACATGCAGCTCCAGAACCCCTTCGCCAGTCTCTCCTATTTAGGGGGTTTGATGTGTTGCTGGCAGACTTGGCATACAGAGTTTGCCCACTGACAGTAAGTCAGATTTATATTTATATGTATTACTGTAGCAGAGAAATTAATAAATGTAGCTCCCAATATGATTTCTCTAGGACTTTTGCATTGTTAATGTCCTCCCTCTCTCTGCTGTGTCCGCTCCTCACCTCTGGAGCAGTGTGGCAAGTGGGATAAGGATAGCACAGCTGAGCCTCGTATCAGCTAATGACAGGCAGCAGAAAATCCAGGGTATTTTGGTGAGATGGCTTATAGCACAGTGGAATTACTGCAAGTAACCTTGGTAGTTAGTTCAACAAAGTTACTAGAAAGTTTCTGTGAAATTTCGTTATTAGTCTGATTGCTATGATTTCCCCAGGACTAGAAACACTTACGGAAGCCTTCCCAGTGATTTCCTCACTTAGCAGCTCTACTTTTTGGAAAAGCAACAAAAAGCCTTGTGTTCACAGAGAGGGCTGAAAGCATCACAAATGTGACAATAAATGCAGACCTATTCATGACATGATCCAATAGCTGTAGAAACCACAAAGACTTCCAAAAAACCCTGGCAGAGTTCCCCCCCCCCCCCCACCGAGATGGGGGAACTACAGCATTTGGCAGAGCCAGTGGCTAATGCAGGTCCCTGGCAGGGCTGAGCTGTAGTGAGCAGCTTTAGAGCATTTGACTTACTGCTGGCTAAACCAGGGAATCATTTCACATTTGCACGTCCCCCCCCAGGAATGGAGAGGGATGGATTAAGGCACAAACACCTTACCCTTGTGACCACATCCCCATTCTCGGAGTGAGATTATTTGCTCTGAATTAAACCAACTAAGAGATATCCTGCTGGCTCTCCCTAACGCGGCCAGGAGATCTGGGCACTGTCACACAGAGATGTCCCTGCGTGCATGCCAGGTTCTGCAGGACCAGCAGCTGCCACAGCTCCATCACAGGGACTCCTGGGCTCGTGGCACTGGCTCACTCCTGACTGATGTGCCATCACTTTGGAGCCCTCAGAAATGTTTCGAACATAGGTTGTTTTTATCCTCTTTTCAGAGTTAGTATGAAATTCCTTTATACAAGTGTTTGAACTGTGATATGCACTCATAATTTACTGGCTGCTTTTGTACTTATCCGAGAAGTGGAAGACAACCTTTTATTTAATGAATGACCTGAAAGATTTTTGTGTATAACCAAGAAACTTCATGGAAATGGTGCTTCCTAAGAATACAGGGACAACAGCATAGACTGTCTATCATAATTTATGCTCGACACTTGTAATTCAAACCGACCACTGTAGCAAAAGAAGTCATTGCTCTGTGAGTCAATTAGGTATTAATTTTTTTCATGTTCTCTTGGTAACAAACACTCTACTGTGGGTATAATAAACAGAAGATTATTATGATCTACTGTATAAGTTATTACCCATTCCACAGCTCACCTTGCTGCTGCTTATTTGTGTCACCAAAATCTTAAAGCTCTTTTCTGAATCATAGAATCATTTAGGTTGGAAAAGACCTTCAAGTTCGAGTCCAACCATCAATCATGCCCACTAAACCATGTTCTGAAGTGCCTTGTCTATGTGCTTTTTGAATACCTCCAGGGATAGTGACTCAACCACTTCCCTGGGCAGCCTGTTCCAATACCTGACAACCCTTTCAATAAAGAAATTTTTCCTAATATCCAACCTAAACCTCCCCTGCCTCAACTTGAGGCCATTTCCTCTCGTCCTATCTCCAGCCTACCTGACAGAAGAGACTGCACCCACCTCACTACAATGTCCTTTCAGGTAGTTGTAGAGAGCAATAAGGTCTCTCCTCAGCCTCCTTTTCTCCAGACTAAACAACCCCAGTTCCCTCAGCTGCTCCTCATAAGACTTGTGCTCCAGGCCCCTCACCAACTTGGTTGCCCTTCTCTGAACACGCTCCAGCACCTCAATGTCTTTCCTGTAGTGAGGGGCCCAATATGGTCACTCGGTGGAATGTCTTAATAAAGTTACCAAAAGGCAATTAGAGATGCCGTTCACCACAGTTCATGGGTGCAACACATCTTTTATTACTAGCAAGTACCCTGTTTACACTGAATTTTCCTGAGCAATGTTGGCAATGATGGTCACTGCTGATTTCTTAAATGTAAGCTAGGTCATCCATAGTATTGTCCCATTGACTTCGTTGCTTCAGTGAAGCTCCCGGTAGGAACAAGGGATGATTCCCTATGGACCTATGCCCTATCAGGGGGTGTTTCTCCTGCGTGGAAAATTCTCTGTGAGGATCTTCTGTGATCCACCCCTACCAGATTATTGCTAAATATTGCCTGTGTAAGGAGGAGGTGGAGCAGAGAATCAGGTTAAGGGACACTTGCAAGAAGAACTGACAGGACTTCTGTTGGGATTTGTATTGCTTGTGTTATTACTGCAGTAACTCCCACTTGAATGTATGTAGATTGTAGAAGTGATAGTCTTTATTCTTGCTCCCTTCCTCGTTGCTCCTTCACAAAGTCTGTTTGCACTGAGCCCCAAAATAGATATAGCTGCTGACTGCAGGGTGTCAGCAGAGCTTTTGCTGCTCCTTGTAGACAGAGCAAGATGTGCACGTGGCTCCATCTGAACATAGATCCTGGGACACAACAGAAACTGAGGTCTGCAGATACCTTAAACTTTATGCTAGCATTCCTTTTCCCAGCCTTTTTGTTTTACTCTCATCTCTTTTGTATAATTATTTCTTTGCTTTTTCATCTAGTTTATTTTATAGGAGTGTTACTGATTTTGTTGTGATCTTAAATATACCTAGGCTTTGGACTTCAGTCTGTACTTCAGCTTAGTAACTTTGCTATCTTTTATATTTATAATCTTTCTGGATCCATTCTGAAAACGGTATTTCAAGGGTATGTGTTGAAGGGGTGGTGGAGGGTGAATACCAGAGATTCTACATCAAACAATTGCAGTACTTGCCACTGTTTGGATAGAAGCTGTAGAAAGCCCCAGGGTTCTTTTCTAAGAATTGTGAGCAGCCATTTCCAAGACACATAGTCATATGGGTTTGATCTGCCTGAAATTTTTTTGAAACTCATTTGAAATCTGAACTGGTTTTGAGGTGAAACTATAAATCAGCCACTCAGTAGTTCAGTAAAGTGTTGAAAGAGCACTTCAGCAATCTGAGGCAAAATACAGAGCTTTGAACTAGCTAATAAAACCTATAATGCTATTGGGTTTTGTCACTGTAGTAATGATGTAGGCTGTCTATGAGGTCTGGGCTCCCTTGGGAGTCAAGATCTAGGCCTTGAATTTTGGTTTCACCTAGAGGAAAACCTGAAATTCTCCATCCTGAGAAGTCACGTTAGCATCAGGCATGTAGTTTCCAAGGTCTGATAGTTGTTTAATTAGGGTGATTTAGTATTTGCTACCTACCTGCAGTATTTGGCTACAACTCCAGTTGCACTGTCTCATGCAAAGAAAACGACTCGGCCCTGGGGCAGAGGATGTGGGTGGCAGGACTGGCTGGTGCGCAGCATCACCACGGGGCCACACTTTTGCTGCAGGACAACTTGGCCACCACAACCCTATTTGGCCGCACCTCAGGGAGCGATGCCATGCAGCAGCTCAGTGCTGGCGGGCTGAAGCTGCCTGCCAGCATGTGGCTGAGAGGGAAAAAGTTCCCTTTGTCCTTCGTCATCTTTTCCACCCCGCAAAGGAAAGCTGGCCCTAAGAGCTGAGGGCGTTTGATGTGCCAGCAGTGTCAGCAGAACTGAAGGCTGGACAGGACCCTTGGGATAGGCTAGAGTGGATAAGCTGTCTCTTGTCAGACATATAAAGGGGCATTAAAACCTCTCCTTCATCCCATTTGTCACCACCAACTGGGATAACACAGAAACAAAACTAAAAAAGGACTGTGAATCATTTTAATTAGGGCACTAATGCTTAATAAAAGTGTAATGCAGAATAAATTATCTTTAGGTCACCTCTTAGGAGAGCTCACAGGTGTTCTCTGAACTGGAAAAGGGTGGCTGGACCTTTCTTTTCCTCCATATGCTGCTTAGCCCTGCAGTCCTAAAGGGCAGTTATCTTCTCCCAGCTCCCTGGGAGCAAGCTCTGCCCTCTTTCCAGCACTGGCAATAGCAGTAGCAGCTCTTAAATGTCAGGAACAAGTTCAGCAGAGGGATGCAAGGAACCAGTCTGAGGGCAGCACATGCCTGCTCTGCCCATCTCTGCCCCGCTATTTCATCCTATGTGTTGCCTCACTCTAGGAGAGTGGCTTCTTATGTCTGCAGTGAACTTGCTTCAGAACGGACCCCACCAGCTTCGTCCCTCTGGCCAGCGCTGCCTTCAGCTTATGGAGCTCTCCCATGGTGGTTTTGCTGTTCAGATAATTCTCTGAAGGGAGAGCCATCACTCTACAAATTCACCTGTCTCCCTCCTCTTCTTTTACTCTGTGTGTGCATATATACATATATGTGTGTGTGTATATATATATATACACGTATACTTACGCATATATGTATATTTTCCCTCTTCAAGGGCCACCAAGGGCAGCAGCAGAAGTTTACCACTGCTGCAGCTGGAGCTTCCTGCAGGCCAGTAAGTCCTGGCTGTGTTTGCTCTTTGTGTTGATGAAGAACCACAGGCTTCACTGGCTACAGATGCTGTTTATACCACACTGATTTGAGCAAGGGTAAAAAAAAAAAACAACCCACAATATTTTCTTAGTCTTCACCAATCAATCAGGATTAATGTGCTTTGGTAAAATGATGGGGGAAGCTGGAATGCTAAAGCATACTAAAGAACACTAAAGTGACCAATAAATATTTAAAAGTGGATGGTGAAATAGATGGTGTTTTTCTCAGAAGAAACACAAATCTTTGCAGCAAAGGGTAGAAGGGGAGAGAGGGAAGGAGGAGGAAAGAATGCATTTTTGTTCTGTGTAATTTGGGACCTTTGAAAGAAGGACAGTATTTCCTATTGTGAAGGGTGGACACTAGCAGATAATGACCTCAATTCTTTAATTAACTGTGCTGAAAGTCCGTTCCATTATTTAGATCTTGCGTTGTGTATGCATTTTTTTGTCTCTGCTTTAATGCCCGAAGAGAAACGCCAGACTCTGCGTGATCAGTCAGTGTGCTGAACAGTGTTATCTCATTCCACACTTACGACTGTAGGGGTGTGGTTTAGGTAAATGGAGAACAGATTTTGTATTCTTCAAAAATCCCCTGTGTTAGTTCCAGTGTCTTGGCCGAAGGTGTTTAAGTTGATGATGCAGATAAATCATCTTATGGCTGTCCTGGCTTTACAGGACAGATAGAAGGAAAAAGTGACAGGAACATGTTTTATCCAATAGCATACCATTTTACTTGAAATACACAGCACTAGAAGGTTTGTTGAGTATAAATGTGACATGTTTTTCCCAGTTAGCATGTGTATATGCAGAGTGGCACTTTGATCTCCTTTGTTCTTAGGTTGTTGTCACTCACTCAGACTCCATACACAAATGCATTGAATCTTCTTTGTCATGTAATCTTTATATTTGCTTACACTTATGGAAAATAGGTTTTGAGCACATACATACATACCTATTCAGAGTTTTCCACTCACTGGAGATGAAGGTTGTGTTATGCACTCATTCTGAACTCTCTTTGCCAAGACAAATGTCAGCATAACATGAAAGATGATGGAGAATCAGATAGTAAAACCTTTTTGCATTAAGCAGCTTCTGTCAAGACATTTTATTACTCTGTCATCCATACACAACACACCCCGCAGCTGAAGCATGTGATCTTGCATTGCATGATCTTGCTAGCCTTAGCATTGGTGTGATTTCCCCCACATGCTTTTAGCTCAATAGATCAGTCAATCCTTACCATCAGCACCTCACCTGGTGAGACCTACCTAGGCTTTGTGACAGACATGCCATTTTTTCCAGAAGGGTTGGTGTTTCTTCCAGATCACCGTACATGCCTATATGTACGCACTCCAAAACTGTGCTTCCCTTCTGCCAGCAAACAGCTAACATTGATTGTGTTGGCACAGAGGGTTGTGACCTGCCCAGGAATTTCTCTTCCATGTTGTCAATGCTGCATTAAATTCAACTCCTAAAATTTTGCTATTTATCTTATCATTCTAAATAAAACCCCAATTTGACAATAGCATTGTCATTTCAGCAGTGTAGGTCTACTTTTTTCATTCCCAAGTACCATTACATCATCTGGAAACATGTTTCTTCAGTAATTTGGTATGGATCTTTAAACTTGACTATATCCGGTGAAGGCAAGTGACAGGATAACTGTGCCAAATTTTCATTATTTGCTATTTTCTGAGTTACTAACTATAAAATCATAGACAGGAAGATGGTGAGCTTGGAGGACACTGGGTGCATCTGAAGACCTCCAAGGCTACTGCTGGGATCAAGGAATTGAAGCCTGGTGTGGTGTCAAAGAAGATGAAAACACTTGCAGGCCTTCAGAAAGGAGAAGGACATGGGATGTAAGTGACTATTTTGAAACAGGGTGGCAGTGCTGACTGTTCTGGGAGAGACCATGGAGAACCAGGAGGGTTTGACAGCAAAATGGGCAAAACTGCATTTGACGGAGAGTGCTCTGCCTCAGCAAGTGTGTGTACCGGGAAGGAAAAAAAGATATTTCTCCACAAATTCGGACTAAACTGAACTTCCTTTTCTAAGCCTGTGCTAGTCACACACACAAACCATCTCCAGTACTTCGTAACACTACCCAGTGCCCATGGGGAGCACTTCTGGTTTGCCTCACATGCTCGGTTCAACTTAAATAATTTGTTGAGTGAACAGATGGCTGGGGCCCCGTATTGCTCCGAGTAGTAAGTTGCTGGGTTTAGTGCAGGATGACCGTTGTGTCCTGGGACTTCTTGGTGGACGAGAGGGAATTTTCCCCCCCGTATTTTTTTTTTCTTTTGCACAACAGTGCAGGACTAGCAGTGCGGACATGCATCCCAGGTTGTTTCAGTTTAAGACCGTGAATACCCAGTGCACACCCCTATTCTATAGGCAGCTCCAGGGAAGCAGTCAGGTAATTTGAGGCTGTTAGTAAATATACAGTGAGGAGAGAAACTTTCTCCTGCAGCTCTTTAGCTTTCATACAAGAGGATGTCTTGCAGAGGGATGACAATCTGATAGTAACCCTTCATTAGAAGGGAGTGACAGAGAGAATCGTGATCTGCATGGTAAGAGTTGTGGCTGCTAATTACCAGAGCAGGTGAGATGACAATCTTCAAGCCTCATTGCACCTGGTGTCCCCTTATCTGGTTTGTCTTCTTGTAGCTGCCAGTGGTATTTCTTCAGCTTGGTTTCAAGTAAGTATACTGTGCAATGTGACCGAGATAGTGCAGTTATTCCCATTACTAATGCATATGCATAATTAAATCCAGAGGACTAATTTGCTGCTTTGCAAGCTTTTTATCATCCAAGGGGAAAAAAAGGATTCCCAGGCAAAGCTCACTTGCAAAATAGAGGCCAAGTCATGCAGAGAACTTGATTTTAGTGTTTCAGTGCTTAGGTGCCCTGATGACCAGTGAAATGAACAGCCTGGTTAAGTGGATATTTAGGTGCTAATTAGAGCTACAAAAGCTGCCATGCAGAGTCAGAGACTCTCTGAGGCGGCCAGCAGCAAATGCCAAGAGAGGTGCAGGAGCCACATGTTTAATTTTGAATGATGGGAGCACCTCCCTTCATTCATGCTGCTCATCCAAGGCATCAATTACCTCAACGGCTGGCCCAGCTGTTATCCATAATATTCACTGATTAAGTGAAATCCTCCTTCTGCAAGATTTAGACTAGGGATTTGCTGGTACATTCAGCAGTGACAAGAAACATGCCACAACCAGCTCTTCGGAAATATTTTGCTCCTCATTCTCCCCCCCACCTTCCTTATTACAGCAGTGGCAGCTTATACCACCCCACCGTCCTCTTCGTGCAGCTACTGTCTGTGCTAGCTTGGGGTTGTTGAAATTCCTACGGGATCCCAGTTAGGAGATACAGCTGCTAGAAGAGGAACGCCTTATCTGTGAATCCCTGTAGGACTGAAATATTGAGTTATTCCATGCTGTCAGGACTTGAGTATATTTGGGCAGGCCTACAGGCAGAAATTTAAGCAACCAGAGAGCTTTACTGATGGGATCTTAGGTGTCATGGGGATTCAGCCAGCTCCAAAGTTAGGCAACAGCTGAAAAGGGGGCTCTGAGGATTTGCATTTTGAATGAAGGAAAAATCTCTCTGGAGATTTAGCCTGCATAACTATGCAGGATGGGAGGCAATGGGGAGCCAGCATTACATTATATTAATTGTCTGAGCAAAGTGAAGCCTAAAATTCCCCTCAGTGCTCTTCTTCTGTCTGTTAGAGTTCTTGTTCAATAGCTGAAGACTGTTTAATTTAGAAATGCATGTGACAAAGTCCTCCAAGATGCACTGTGGCCAGCATTCCTCCCCTGGACCTCAGAGAACTCACTGTTGGAAATGAACGGGACTTCAGATCATGACCCTCTATGACTGGGTCTGTACACAAAGTAAGCACTACGTATAGTTGAAACACATAAATCTGCTGCAAATTGATTCCACTTCACAGAAACTTAGTTGCTTTCCTTTATTCCGGTATCTTTCAATGTAATTGTGTTATTGAACTGGGAGCATTTCTGACACCAAAAGACTTTAAGGGCTAATATGAAGATGGAGTATGAAAGTCTGGATTCCTGCAGGAGATAACTGTGGAATATAGTGCTATACTGGGAACAGAGAGTGGTGGGAAGAGCCACCAACAGTCTTTGGAGGATGGCAAAAAACGTGTATGTGAAAGATTCATTTTTATGATGCGTTTGGAGGACCCCCAGGTGGCTAAGGTTCAAAATTTAGATTTTAGTAAATTTTTTATGAAAAGGGGGCTAGAGCAGATAAAATACCTGTTAGTTCCCATTAGAGATACCCATAATCACGGCTGGCTCAAGACCTCTCAGTGATTCGGAGAAGACTCGGCTTTGCTGTGGTAGAGGAATAAAGTGTCCAGCTGATTTATCTGGCAGAGGTGCAAAGACAGGCAGAGCAGGATGAGCAGCCAGAGAGGTCAAGGGGAGCCTGCTTGGTCTTGGTGTCCTGCTGCCTGGGAGGTGGTCCTGCCACTGGGCCAGTGCCCTCCGGCTGCTGTGAGCCTTGAGGATCTCTCCCTCATGCATGTATGTTGCCCTAGGCAAATGCCTGACTTCATCTCAGGTCAGTCTTTGGGACCTCTGACCACTTGTTGCCCAGCTGAGCTGTGTCGCACACCAGATTTTTTGGAGAGGTGCTGCTTCTGTTAGTCAGGTCCTGCCTAGATACTGATGTTGGGAACCTAAAAACAGAAGGGCCGACCTTCACGTTTAAGGCAAAATATTTCTCCATCACATTTGCCAGGAGGGTTAAGGAAGCCAGTGATGGTGGAAACTGAGCCAGCAGGTTTCACTGCCCACACTGACAGCAGTGCTGTAATAGGCTGATACTAACAGGAACAAGCAACCCTCTTCTATACAAACATGCACACAGGCTCCATTTCAGTCCTTAAAGGTGAGCTCTCTGAGTGAGGATTTTCACCTTGTCATTACTGCACTTGGCACACCATACACATTTGTATTGAAGAGCTGCAGTTCTTCCCTGTTGCTTTTTTTGTAGTTACAAAGCATCAGAGGTCTCTGTGCCAGAGATGCTCTTCCAAGTTGGAAACTATGAAAACTAGGACAATGACCCTCTGGCATGCTGCTAGTAATGAACTGCATTTGAAAAACATAATGTTTTTTCTAATGGACTGCACATCATTCTCATAACAGCCTTTTGATTCTGGCATTTATTATCCTCATCTGAAAGTGGCTGGGGTTGGTGAAGCACAGAGACCATAATCCATGAGTCCAAGAGGAGGTTGGTGCTGGAAGGACATCACAAGTGATGCTCAGTGCTGTGCTTCCTTGCCATCGAACACCAGAAGAGGGGCCTCTAAATATCAGGGATGGGAAATAATGGCTGAAGACTATCCAAGTAGGTGGAAGCAACATAAATAGATCAGGAAAAGCCTAGAGGCTGAGGGAAGACTGAAAACTGAACATAGATCCTTCCCTGATAGCTTTTGATTGAAATCTTTCACCTGAAAGATTTCTGGAGTTTAACACTCTTCCATGGAGCAAGCCAAAACTGATGTCCAGAAACAGTATGCAACCAAAACCAAAATTCTGGGGTTTGCTTTCCTAGGTAAATATAATAATTATTGTATCTTTCCATCTACATCAATCAGTAGTTAGAGACCCCCCCACCCCTCCCAAAACAGTGTTATTACTCTGCATATTCCAGAAATTTGATTGAAAAAGCTTAAACAGAAAGAAATGGAAAATACTGCATGCTATCTACTTGACTTCAGCAGGTACAGTATTTGCTTTAATGAGTAATGATGTATCTCTGCAGATCAAGAATAAAAATACAATCCCCACTATCAATCCTTACATTAAATTTTTGAATCATCCATTCAATATTAACTAAATATAGGTACAGTAAAATAAAGAAGCATTTGTTTGTTTATACTCCCTCAGCTATGCAGGACATTATTCTGTGTGTTACATCAAAGATTTCCTTTCAAATTCACCTGATTTGAAAGGCAGTTTCTCCTGACTATGCAAGTCAGCAGAGAAAGTGGCTGTATTTTATCAAATTCAGCTGTACTTTTCTTGCTGAAGCATGTTCAAAAGCCAACAGATCTATTTTTGTGATTCATTGCAGTCCATTCTGCTGCTACTCAGTTGAAGGAAGCTATTTTTGTAATTATTCAGTAGCAAATTTATCAATTTAGCTAGTAGTGAAAAAGTTCCAGACATCTCTCTGATGAAGGATGATAAATGGATCCAGGAGAAAACTGTTCCTCTACAAAAGGGAGTGAGCTGGCCTGGGAGAGACTTGCACACAGCTCTGAACTAGCGTCACAAAAAAGAAAAGCTCTGCTTTGAAGCAAGAGAAGGACAAAGGCTGTCTTTTACATATGTTGAGGCTTTTGCATGTAAGTTATTTGGTATTGTATTAATTAACCTATTGTATTTATTATGAGAGCGGTCTTGAAAAGGGTCTCAAAATATTAGTCTGATGTTTTTAGCCAGTTCAAAGAAAAAAATCAGGGCAAGGCTGAAAAATGTCTAAGAATATCCCTTCTGGCTACTTGAGGGAGATGGAAATTTTCATTTTTTTAAAACATAGGAAATTTGCCTCTCATCAAATTTAACTGTGGTAACCACTACAGCAAAACCTAACCAGCATCCTTATGACTGGTCTGTGACTCCATCTCCCTTGTGGGCTGAACACCTATGTCCCCCTTCCAGGAAGGAGGACACCTGTCACCACATCAGTTCTCAAGCCCAAGAGCAAGCAACTTGTTGTCTTTGTATTTATCAAATAAGAAACCTTCATTCTAGAGCTGTTTAAAAAATGGAGAACAGGGGAGAAAATACGTGGATGGGTTCACCTTTTGAAATGATGATCTACAATGCTCCAGGTGTCCCAGTGACCAAGGACAGCTGCGCCCTCCAATCCTCTCTGCACTCTGTAGGCTAGAGCCCTGCCAGCACTTCCACAGGAAAGGGAATACAGCTCAGGAGATTGCCCCAAGGGTGGTGATAACGCGGCCCTGCTGGGGCAGTGGCCTTGCTCTGGGGTGGGATAGGTTAGGGTGCAGAGGGGGGCTGCAGCCTGGGGCACACTGGCAGCACTGGATGGCAGTGTTACACAAGTTCAACCAGGTTTTCTTTCTTCGAGGTTTGGGAATAAAGACAAAGCATGCCATGCCTGTGACTGAAATGTGTAGGTTTTGGAGGGGGCATGTGTAAGTCCTATTGTGATGTACTTGTTGCTCTTCTGACCAGATTCCCTTCATTTCCATCTCCCATCCTATCTCTTTTCTTTGGGGACTACTCTCACATGCTTTCTTACCTCCCAGCTCTCCTTCTCTTTTTCTTAGTGTGTACTAGAGTGTTTCCCATGCCTCTTCTGAACTGGCTGGGTGCTGGAAAGGTCACAGAGCTAATCAGCAAGCTTTGCCACTGCGAAAGCAATATATAAAAACCCAACAACCATAAACCCAACAAAGACAATCTCCCCTCCTCCTTACAGTTCTTTAGCTTTAGGCAGAAAGGACCAGGAGGGGAAGAGTGCATTGGCAACAGCCCAGTATATGTGCATTTAATATTAAGCCTGCTAGAACCAAATATACTGCAGGGAAAATACAGAATTTGTGCAGCTGACAGTTTACTTCTGTTATGCAGTTTGCCTGTCACTGGTAATGGCACAGAGTAGTGATTCCAGGGATGATAATAAGCCAGAGCAATGTGCATGTAATCCCAGTGCTGATATACACACCAGCACTGTCACTCCAGAGAGGTGTGGAACATACCTCTGGCAAGAAGATAGTGAGTCAGTAAAAGCAGCTGAATAGGTATCATTGTGGTTTTGTTCCACATGCTTGGATCCTGAGCTGGGATTTTTCTTCTACTTTTCATCTCATTTCTCATTGTAATACCAGGGTCACACTTTCATAGAGCAAATATAATTACAGTGCAGTTACACTGTGTGACTCCGTTTCATGATACCTATAATTACCATTCATTCGTGTATCCAGGAGGTTAGTTAATTCAGTGAACGAATTACTTATCAGTCTACTTTCTGAGTTACTATCTCACATTTTAATTGCAGTAGTACTTTTTGCACATATATCTGAAGGTTCACTGTAGGACAGTCATTTGTATTTTGTTAAGCTTATGACGGAGTTCTGCCTGTTTACAAGTATATGGTATTTGTTTGTGTAGCAGTAGTATGTTAGGTCAATTTAAAAAGTTAAATCAATATCCAGACTTGTAATGCACACCTGTCAGTCTTACCTGAAATTCCTGCCCTGCTGAAACACGTGTGTACCCCAAAGAGTTTAAGATGGGTAGTGGGGTTGACTCTTGTTTTTACAAGCCTCCCTGTTTTGTGCGCTCTGCTTTAGAGGTGATCCAGAGCTGCCTATATTTCAGATGATTGGCAAGGCTTGCAACGCATGGCAAATCCTTGGGATTAGGAGAAAAGTCACGAAGGGCATTGCTGTCCTCCTTCCTGCTCCTTCTGCAGAGCCGTGGGTATCCTTCTGCTGGATTCAGCAGGGCTTGGCTTCCACTCAGGGATTATGGCTTTACAGTCCCAATGGTGACATTAGTTTGATGTAACTTTTTTTTGTTTTAAATAAAAAGATTTTGCCCACTTTAGTAGCTTGCGAGGATCAGTCACACTTCAAAGGGTTCCCAGGCTGCAGTCCTGCGGCCATTTGATGTTAGAAGGTGGCAGGAGGCAGCTCCCTGATTCCTTCATTCCCCTCCTCTCCTGCCTTTGTTCTTTATCCCCAGATAAAGCTGCTGGCTGGAACCAGGAGCAGCAGCTCGGCCAGCAGTGAAGGTCTGCCATACAGTGCTGAAGAGCTTCCTTGGCCAGACTGGAGCCACTGCAACGTGGCCAGGCCAACGAGCCTCTTCTATGCTTTTCATCTGCTTAACTATCTTCCCCTATTCCAGAACCTCCTTCCAAAGCCCTGTGCACCTCACTCTCCCCTTCCTTTGCTACTTCTTCTTTCTCCTTACCCCCACCCCCCTTTTGCTCCCCCCAGCACCCTGAGCTGGATGTCCAGCACAGATCAGAAGGAGGGACTGCCCGTGCACAGCTCCCACACAGCTGGCACAAGACCACATTGCTGGCAGAAGTCAGTTGCACGTATTCTGCCTCAAACCTCTCCATTCCTTCTCCCTTGAATGCCTATAAATGCTGTATTGATTTTTCAGGCGAAGAAAAAACAAAACAAAAATAAGGAGAAAAAGGTATAGGAACCAAGCAGAAAGAAACAGAAAGACAGCAAAAGAGTTCTTTCCAGCTTTTATTCCTACTCTCCCCCTTTTGATACCTCCCCCTTCTCCTCCTTGTGTCCCTGTTTCTGTTCTTTCCATCCTTCCCTTTTGTAATTTTCTTTTCCTACGTCCCAATCTTCTGTTCATCTATCTATGCTCTTCTTTATAACCTACTATTTTTCTCCTGGGGAATTAGATTTCAAACCCAGAGACAAACTGTCTCTGCACACTGGAGGAGAATGTCACTAGGTTTATATTTCTTTATAGGTCTGTGACTGTAGGTTTTTCAGAGGATCTTGGAATACAAAGGCACTCACACCACTTTAAAAAGGATTGGGAACTCAGCCCTTAAGTCTCCCAGGACGCCAGGACCCTGTCTGAAACCTTGAGATGGCAGGTGCTGTGAAAGGACCAGGGAAACAAAACCCACTTCAGTTTGTCATGCCAAAGGCCTGGGCTTAAGTCTTGCCTTCCCGCTTGGTGAGTACCAGCTGCTGGAAAGGTAGGTTGCCCTGGGGTGGAAGGAGGAAGGAGAGGGCAGTGATGGGAACTGTGCCTTAGCCAGCTTGTAAACTGTCTTTATAGGGGTACGAAAATTAAGATAATTATATCTCTTTTAATAAGAGGCCCTTTGTGTGCTTTTGCTGTTTACATGTATCTGGAAGGAAATCACAGGCAAGCGCCTGCCAAGTATATCCCTAGAAATATTTTTGAAACTGTCATCCACAGGCATTGAATACCAGAGGCTGTTTAATCTCTCTCCCACTCTCTTTCTCTTTCCAAGCCCCCACCTCCCACTCTCTGGCCTGGTTTTTGTAGGGAAAAGAGTTTGGCTTCTTATTGCAGTGTAAAGAATTAGTATACTGGTCCCATTTGGTGCCACCGCTAGTCCAGCTGACCTTTGGATCTTCAGTACCGTGAGGCAGATGGATTTTTGGAATGGATATGCTTCTTCTATAGCCATCAAATACCTTAGTCATTATTTGCATTCAAATAGCCATTATGAGTGATTTAGGGAAATGAAATCCAGAAGGAAACCTAGAGAAGAATGTGTAAGGAAACTGAGTCAGGTCCATGGCACAAACTTACCTAAAAATCTGTTGAAAGTGTCCAAACGGATCCCTGTACATCCATGTCCTGCAGCTTGTGGAGGAGTCTCTCTTCACTGTTACCAAGAACAGAAAACTTGAAATCACCCAAACCTCCTGATGTTCACCACAGTGAAAACAACCGGAAACTACAATCCAGAACTGTCAAACTATACTATGGGAAAAAGCAAAGGAGGCACTTTGGAAAGCAAACACAACCCTCTCCAATAAGCACTAGCCAGTCAGTTATATACCTTAAAAACACAACTTAGAGCATATTACTTATATTTGAAGGTAGTGAAAACGTGAAGTGTGATCCTAAACTGGAAGCAGGCATAGATCAACTCACTGCATGGCTAGCATATGGAAACAGAGGATCTGGCCTGCAATGTTGCTATTGTCATGTTACCAGGAAATCTGAACAGAGAAACAAATATTAGCAGAGGTAGAGCATTTTCTGACATCAGGGTGTGCATAGCGACTTCAGTTTAAGAAAAAAACACAACAGCTCTATGCGCACTCTTCCTTGTACATTTCCATCTTTTATTCAGGACAGACACTCCAAGATTTATTCGTTTTTTTTCATACACGTTTTCTGAGATCTAGTGCTTGAATTGTTACTACTAGTAATTTAGATTCCTGGGGATAACAGGATCACCAAACATAGAGCCAGAGCTGCCATGCTTTACACCATTTATGTGTCTAAAGTGTGCAGTGTACAGTTAAAACACAATCCATCTGCACTTTGGAGTCACAGGGATTTTTCCATGGAATAAAGTGGATGTAAAGTCAGACTGAATGGGGTGAAAGCGACTTAAAGAAGAGATTGACTTAGACATCCCTACTTTTAATTGTGTTATTTTAAATACTTTAGCGAAGAATTGACCATTTCTTATTCTATCTGAATTAATTTGTCCATCTTTCATTCTTTCTTTATTAAATTGCAATTCACGTATTGGCAACTTCTGAATTTCTAGGTACATCTAATAGCTGCGAATCTTGGGTTTATAATTGGTTACAATGCACAGAGGCAAAACACCCAAGTTAATGGTCTTTCTGAAGAACTGACTAATTTGCTCTCATAAGCGGATATATAAACATTAATTACATTCTGAAGGGCTTCAGCTATTAAAACCAACTTAGAAGGAAATACAGGACTGTCTAAATTATCAGTTCTGCTTTTAAATGGGATGGCCAAAACCACTGGTGACCCTGGTGTTCCCCCCCTCCACACAGTGCCGTTTGGCACCAAGCTCACCTTGCATAATATTGACATTTAAAAAGTTTCCTGCCACATTCCTTACAAAGCTCTGTCACCAGGCTACAGGGTCTTTGGTCAGTGACACTTACCTACTTTTTTCTCTACAGTTCAAGTTTTTGCGAGAAGTTATCTCCAATACTGTGGTTCACTATTTTACCTGATAGAGCAGTTTTATTACTATTATTATTTACTGAGTGCTTGCATCATGACTGATGCAGTCCCTGAATAGGACAACACAGTAGACAGGGTGTGTACCTACATGTACCTGCATTGGAGGTTGCAGAGGTTGGGTTTGGAGAGGTGTTGCACTAGGCATACCTGCTGTGCCTGGGAAGTGACCAGTTTCATGGGGCTGAGGTGCTGCGAGCAGGATGAGACCCT
Source organism: Haliaeetus leucocephalus (assembly GCF_000737465.1). Classification (NCBI taxonomy): domain Eukaryota; kingdom Metazoa; phylum Chordata; class Aves; order Accipitriformes; family Accipitridae; genus Haliaeetus; species Haliaeetus leucocephalus. Next base: position 140,667 of record NW_010972649.1, read on the forward strand.
GCAGCTCTGACCACTAGCAACAGCCGAAGGCAAAGATGTTTCCCTGAACCACAGATTTTTACATCTTCGCACAAATCAAAATTAGTAGTTATCTGCCATAACAATTGCCTGTATTTGTGTCTTTCTTGACAGCTGAGTGAAAATCAAACAAACCCAGTCCTCAAGTCACTGCTCCGATGGGTACATTTTGAGTAAATTAAAAAGCTGCAGTTATTTCCTATTGGGGTTAATGAGCCTTTCATTTGGGCAAAGTGGTGCATATCAGGACAGTCATCAACTTGTATTTCCTTGCCCGGCTGTCACGGGCTGCTTCAGCTGAGTGCCACAGTTACCTCTCTGCTGCTGCATTTCTTCAGGCCATCAATCTCTGCTTCGACTGAAGCTGTGTTAAGAGCTCATTTTTTAATCAGGTCATTTTATGGCATTCCTGGTTGCTTAAATTTTTTCTCTTGCTCTGTGTTTTAAACTGCACTTCAGGAAGAAGGAAATATATTCAGGACGAATGATGCCTGCAAGATAAGAATATAGCCATTTCTCATCCTTAGTGTACTATGACAATGTACTGTTGATACATCTCCTTTAGCAAGCAAAAAAGCAATTTTAGTTTCTTTCAGCTCAAAGTTTCATGAAATGTCAAAGCGGTGCTAAGTCTAGAGCAAGAGTAAGACTGATGGCAGGTTCCCAGCCTGCCAGCTGGATGGGAGTACAGTGAGACAGCTTTTGCAAGCTCCTGTAAGAAACCTGAACCTTGGGAAAGATAGTCCAGTCTTCTAGGTCCTACTGCTCTCCCCAAGACCCTGTTTTATGGTATGTTGTCAAAGAATGAGCAAAACAATATTATACCTGTATTCTAGTTTTTAGGTCCTCTAGCAGAGTGATAAGAAAGGTGCTCAGAGATGTAATGTCTAATACATGTTATGGTTAATTAATCCCCAAATAAATCCAAAGGAAAGATAACTGGATCTGTCCCTATAAGTAATAAAGCATGTTAGAAAAATGGATCATTATTTCTGATAGTTATATATTTACCCTTTTTGGAGGGGACTGGGGGCCCTGAGAGGAAAAGAGGGATAGGATTTTCTTCTCCCCAGCTGCTTGAAGTACTAAAGAAATATTCCCGCCCATTATGGAAGAAAAGTGTGAAAAGTTGTTTTAAAAATGTATTTCCCCAAAAGAGTATCACAGTATGGGATGCTAAAGTTTTATCCTAAGACACGTCTTTCTGTGACATTACAAACCAGAACACTCACCTAATCATATCAAGGAGAGAAGACTTCTTTTCTTGTTGAAATATAAAGCAGGGAATTAGTCTCAGAAATAGTTAATTACAGCTTTTCTGGGAATGGTTGCATTCCCCAATCCCTAAAACAGTTAATGGGGAGATTGCCAGTGTATTTCTGCAATTAACACTCATTCAAAATCCTTCCCTTTTAGACAAGAAAAGCCCCATGCTGCTTTGCAGTATTCAGGCCGCAGAGATTCGGTTTCTGTAGTGGAGGCAGGCTCCTAACACCAGCCACAAACACGCACATTGCATTTTGGCAGGCGGAGCTGCTGATGTTCCCCATTAGGTCAGGAAATGTGTGGGGTTTGCCAGTCTCTGCAAGGTAAGTGCTGTTTTGGCCAACTTCCCAGGGCTGTGGCATCTCTGGAGGAGCTGCAGCCCAGTGAGGAGGTGATGTGGCACTCCTGCTCCCAGCTCCGAAGTCCCTTTTCCTTGTGGCCCAGTTTTAGCTGCTCCTGGGCTTCTCCCCATACCTGGTAGGGAAAAATCCCACTGGGGCCAGGAAGCCAGGAGTTGGGAACCAGAGAGAAAATCATGTTCTGAAAGAGTTTTGGAATATGAACTAGCAGAAAATATACAGCCGCTGCTCCTGGGAGAGCAAAGAATAGCAAATACAGCTGACTCTGGAAAAATACCTCATCTTCTCCCAAGATGCAGCCCTCAGTTCTGGGTACCCACCAGAAAAAAATCCATGAAACATAGAATGGCCTCAAAACAGGTAATAAAATAATTTGGAGAATGGCAAGATTTCCATATGAGAACAGATGGAGAAGGTGAAGCCTGCATATTTTACTGAGAAGATGAGTTACAGTGTTTATGGTTTGCACAATGCTAGGTAATACAGAGAAACTACATGCTGGTCCTGTGCAAGCTTCCTCAGTGCAGTAACGGGGGGAGTGCTGAAAGAAAAGGGAGGACAACGAACACAAAAATGAGAGAAGGGAGTACTTTTATCCATTTCATAACTAACTTACTGAAATCCTTGCCATGAGATGTTCTTCAGGAGGTTTGTGGAATTCAAGACCAGCAATCACTTACACAGTCCCAGTAGCTTTCCTTGGAGCAGTTAAGTAACTGCATGACCACAAATGATGCTGTCATGAGCAAGGCTGTATCAGGATGCATCCTCCTTGAAACCCTTGGAAAGTGTTATTAAACAGTGTGTTGGGTAATATGGAGACTGCTGAAAGATTTTCCCTTCTCTTGTTCTTCACACGATGCCAAGAGTTTGGGAGGCTTCAGGTCCCAATTCCGACTTAGCTGTGACAACGCATAGGAGGTTTGTGGTTTTTCTAATTATTAATTTCTTGCTTTAGGGTGTGCTTCAGTGAGCAGCTCTCCGCAGACAGAGACAGGAGAGGAGGATCAGCTCAGCAGATGCTGCCTGTATTTGTATTCACCTTTCCACAGAGGCTGAGAGGCTGCCGCTCTCCAGGAGAAGATCTTCATCTCTAGCATTTTATCAACCTGAGATGTCCCCTCAGAGTCCAAAGCCCATACAGCATTCACAAATCAGTACATCCCAGAAGTCCTCTTTTGGTAACTGATGAGAACTGAAGCTACATGCTGAGGTTCTCTATACCTGCCAGAGAAGGGATTTGGGGCAAGAAGCATCTCTGAACTGAACGCCCAAACTCCACGTCTATATTCTACAGAATTTCAGGTACTTTTTTTTACAGAGCATAAAATTCACCATGGTTCAAAGAGCCCTCCTGCATCATGGGGCTTGGAGTCCTCTCTCCATCCAGATTTCTGGACACATAAAATCACTTCTCCAGTAGATGGGAGGGGAGAGGAAAAGAAAAGCTCATGTGAGGATTTTGCTACCCCTTTCTTTTTTGTTCTTACTACAGGAAAGTAGTCTTTGAAATTTTCTTTGACTGAATTCCCTTATAAACCTCATTTGTAACAACGTGTCATCTCACATTACAATCCAGATATTTTTCTGTCAAAAGCAAGGGGAGAGAAATGGTTGGTGGTAGGAGAGGATATATTGACTTGCTAAAGGGGCATACGCTGTAAGGGTTTAGTTTATACTCTGGAAAGACAAGAGGTTTAGACTCATCTGTGTATGTTCTGGACATGCCCATGCTGTACTGTTTGTAGCTGGGTAGCCAGACCGCTAAAGACTTCAGAGACTGAATTACCACATTTGTCCAGAGAGCTGGGTAAGGTATCCATCTGCCCTCCTTAGGGCAGATGAGGCAGCTGTGCCAGGTATGCTCGGGCTTGTGTGCCTGGGAGAGCTGGCGAGCCTATCTTAGGACAGGCTGTAAGCAATGCAGATTGAGAATTGGTTATCTTTGTTAAAAAATGCTTGTCATAACAGTCCCTAGCCCTGGTCAGTCTATGTCTGATAATATCAATGTTTAATGAGAGCTTCTCATGCTCCATTTTTTCCTCCATTATGCATCCCAGTATTATTTTACGTTCACCGAGTCCTGAAGAAATGATGGCACCAATGAAAGCAGGAATAACGAGGATCGTTCTGTACAGCTAAGCATAGCAGACAGAAGGTAGTAATTTGGTGGGGAGAATATGGCCTATGAATTCTGTGTTTAGGAACTGTATTTACATACTCTGTATTTATAAGCCATGGTTCATATATATGAACTATGTATTCTGAATTCAGAATTTGAATTCTTCAAAGCTAGACCCAAGTCTGTGTTTAGGAATGCTGTTATAGCTTCTGGACAGTAAAGAAAATGAATGTGTAAGTGTTTCTGGTGCCAGAATTGAGATGCACGCTGTTTTGTTGCTCCAGCATCAGCAGAGTTAGCAGTGTTCCAGTAAGCATGATGCAAGTCTCCCCATTTCTTTTCAGAGAAATGCATAATTCCATGTTGACACTGAAAGAAGTAACTTACAGGACACAGGTGCCACAGTCATGGCAAGTATGAGAATATGAAAGCTGGTTGAAAAATGGGACACTGCTTGTAGAGAGAAAACAACAAAACTGTTCAGGAATCCCCCTTTATCTGAACTTTTCCACCTTTGTTATGCTCTGTGGTGAACAGAAAGTGAAAGGCTAGGCTGGGCCATGCTTCTATGGTCTGTCTGAAGTCCTAACATGCTGTGTAGGCAAAGAGAAATGGGAGGCCATGCTTTTATACAGGTATGGAGAGTCAGAGCTGACCCTTGGTGATGGGGAGTAGTGGAGGGGGGGGCACGTGGACAGAGGAACATCTGAGGAGAGTAGGCATATCATGGCAGTGGAAAATGAATGAACAGTGCCCTTCAGAGCTTCAATTAAGAGAATTAATTAAGAACAGAACCACCTGCTTTCCAAAAATAAAAGGTAGGAAAAAAATTATTGTGAACAGCATTGCATTGCTCCTCAAATAAAGAGAGAATGAGAAATAGGAATCCTGTTGGCACACAAAATTCATTGTGGTCTTTATTTCCAGAGACTGTTAACTGCAGTAAACAGCAGCTTACATGCAATGTCCTAGGTCTGTGAAAGCACAGGTTCAAGTAGGAAAGTGCATTTCTTACAAAAGGGACATTGCAATTGTCTTCTTAATAATGAGGTTGGGCAAAATGCAAAGTGCTGATAGCCTACGTATATATATATATGCTCAGAATCTGTAGTACCTGTTAAAATTAAGGCAGAAGCACTGAAGGAAGAAGAGACTGAGTAAAACCTGCGATACACTGGGGAGTTTTTGTAAAAGGGTAGTATTTACATGTACAGTAACAACCAGATGGCACACCACTTCTGAAAATAGGATTTTACTCTCCATTCTTTTTCACTGGCTCTGGATATTTTTCAGCAGTTGCTGTAGAAGTGTTCCCTGTGTAAAGCTGTGGGATAGACAATGGGCAGCTTAAGATTAGACGACATTCCCATGGTCTCTATAACCCTCCCATTTTTCCCTGCCTAAGGCTACTTAGAACCTTAATCTGGCTTGGACCAAAAAATGCTTCCAATGTGGAGATGGGTCTAGCTGTTATATTAAAACCAGATAATTTCCAAGTATTTGAAACTCCCTGATAATGGAGTCTGTTAAAATTTTGCCAAAGTTTTCTTCTTAAACTGCAATAGCTAAAACTGGAATACCTGCATAGGAAAGTTTTAAAAAATGCTGGTGCATACCCAGGGTTGTAACACTTCAGTGGGGAAAAAAACAGCTTTAAGACAATCAGGTGAAAACTAGGAAGATATCTCCCTACAGTGGATTATATCATGACCATGATAGGATGGTCTAAGGCAGCAAGAGAACGGGTCAGGAAGATAAAAATTGGGTTTTTGATTAGACTCTCTCCCTTCTGTTTTTGTCTCTCACATTTTCTTTGTTGTTATTAGTTTCCTTTTCAGGAGTCTTTCCTGACAGTCCAGAGGTTGTAGCTAGCAATGCAGTGTACAGGCACTGAAAATTTTCACCTGCAGGGTCAGTCACAGAGAAAAATTCTTTGATATTAATGACAGACTAAGCCTGCTATCCCTGCAGCCAATGCTGCGTGCAAAAAGTATCTTTGAAGCTGGTCCTATTTTTACCTAGCGTAGTAATTTGTGTTGCTGTGTATAAAAAGTGTTAAGCATTAAACTGCTGGTCTCATGATCTCATTTTAACAGTGGCTGCAAAGCTAGAAACCTTGGCTTTCTTGAGATCTCCTACATGACATCTATAAGGGTGTTGCAATATCAGGATATTTTTGCATTTTCATTTGTAGTTTTTACCACTCTCCTTTAAAAATATGTAACAGGATAGGTCATTAAATGTCAAAAAAAGAAGCATTAAGCCCCCAAGGATTAAGGGAGCCATCCATGGTTCAGCCCACTTTTTTTATGCTTGGTTTCTCCTCAGGTTTAGGAAACAATCCTGAAGGCTAATGGTTTGTCCAAAACATCCATGAGAGTTCAGAGTGCCTTGCAGAAACAAGTCTCTTCTGATTAAAATCCATTATCTGAGTTTCTTCTCCCCCCCGCTCCCACCCTTTGACAGCTGGTCTGAGCTGGTTGTCCAGGCCCTTCCCAAAAGAATGAAGAGATGGTGTCAACTCCAAAAGGCAACACATCCCATCACCAAATCTGAATCTAAAATAGGTGAATTTCTCGCCCTCCCCCCCCCACAGTGACTATAGGGGAAGTCTGGGACATTGCCTTAGAGGAGGACCTAACTTTTTGCCCGGCAGAGGTCAGAAGGTGAATCAGTCACTTCATGTAGGACAGAAGTCCTACTGTCTGGGTTCATGCACTGTCCCCATCAGATAACATGGTCCTTCAAGGCGGAGCTGGAGAACGAGCACAATATTTTTAGCTTTGTTTGGAATTAATTTCTGATAATCTACATTACTGTGAAATTGACTGGAAGATTAATGTACACACTGCTTTAGCAAAGACCAAACAAGTGTATCTGTTTTTAAAAAGATGCACTGCCAGAGAAGTCAGGGAAGAGCTGAGGCTGGGTTTTGTCATGGAGCATAGGATTTTAAACTGTAGATTAAAAATGAAAACTGCTGAAAATACTTAAAGCCAGACGACTTAAAACATGTGGGCAGGGGCTTATGCGGGGAGGCTAGAGGGTAGGAAGGAGATAAATATGCAGAGAGGAGGCAGAGGTAACAGTTTGTGTTGCATCTAAAATGAGCTAAAAACTAGTAGCCTTTTTCAAAGGCAGTCTTCCTCCCCTGTTCCAGCTGCAAAGTCATCTTCATTTGTTGCCTTTGTTTTCCATTAGATCTGCCAGCCAAATAGACCTGTCCTGTAGCCACGTGGTCACTAGATCGACCTGATGGAAGTGCAGGGAATGTGTGGCCAGGACATGGGTGAGGAGAGAGCGTTTTGGTTGCAGGTACCTCTCAGATCAGTTGTATACTGAACTTGTGCTCCTCACCCCAGTAGACTGGTGAGCTGGACTGGTTGTTGGAGGCTGCATCCACAGGGGTGGCACTGGGTGAACATGCAGCTCCTTGCAGATGTGGACAGGATGGTAAAAGTTTCACCTTCAGTGACAGCTTTCAGACCTACAAAGCAAAACAAAAGCATGAGATCTAATAAAGAACAGAAGCTTGGCTGTCATTTCAAGGTGATGTCTGAGCTCCCAGCTAGGCTAGATCTCCAAAGGTGGTTGCTACACTTTAGATTCTTGGTATTTTACTTAGAATTATTCAGTTTGTAAAGTCCACATATCAGACATGCAGAAGCAAGGAAGACACAGCCCACTCAAGAGGTACAGACACTGGAAATACTTTTGTGTTTTCCTGATCATTCAAAAAACTGAATAGTTGAGCACCTAGCCAGAAAGACTTTCCTTCATATTCTGAAAGGATGAGGAGGACCAGCTGATTATAACAGAGTGAAAAGAGCTCTGTTTTTTTAGCATGTGTGGGTAGATTATAGCTCACAGCCACATGAGCTGATCTGTGGGCCTTTTCTAAATATGTTCTGTCATGGAGGGTATTATTCCTTTGCACAATATGGGGTTCAAAGGAGCAAAACTGTAGCATAAGGTCTCTAAGTCCCTGCAAATACAAAGATTTTTCCCGAAGCGAGGTGGTCCAGTGGAGTATCAAGGACTTTCTTTCTCCATGTTTCAATATTTATGCTTTCCTGTGTGTTATTGCCATCAACTGCTGAGCTAAAATCTGAGAAACCTTTTTGGAAGGGAGGACAATGACAGACAGGCAGTATCTAAAAGAGTGACTACCTTCTGTGAATGCTAAGAAAAGTGCACCTCAAGATATTTCCCACAATCAAGTATTTGACTGAAACATGAAATTTGCTTCACCTCTGCTCCACCTCCTTTGAAATCTGAGTCCCATTAATATTTTAATAAAAGAATTTCCTGGCAAAAAGAAAAACAAAAGTTTTAACAACTATTTTGCAGAAGGTAAATTGTGAACTTGTAAATATCTGTACCGAAAAATGTGATGCTGCATTCCATTAGCAGACCACACTCAAACAGGAGTTATAGACATTTCAGTGTCAAAATGTAAGGATGACTTGCATGAAGTTCCACAGAGGATTGCTCTAGGTCTGGTAGTATTCATTAAATTTATTAATGAGCTGGATGATGACACAAAGAGAATCATTATTAAATTTGCAGCTAATTTCAAGCAGCAAGAGTCTGCAAGTTAGTTAGAAGCCAGGATTAAAATTCAGTGATCTTGATAAATTGCAGATATGATCTGAAAAATGTGGGTAGCATTTAATATGAATAAGAGCTACATTTAGACAGAAAAGAGGAACTGCAGAAACACAGGACAGCAAGGAACTGTTTTTACAGCAATTCTGTGGGAAAATATTTAGCAGACATCCTAGACCACAAATTGAAGAGGAGGTAATAATGCTGGACTGGTGCAAAAAAGCAGAACGTCACCCCGGGTTGTCTGTGCAGGCGCAGAGTGCTCTGTTTGGCACTGCTGAGGTGTCAGCAAGAGCGGTGTGTACACTTGTGGACACAAGAAAAATGTGGAGCAGCTGGAGATGGTCCAGAGGACAGCAATCAGAATGGTGAGACATTGAAAAAATAAGTTGTAAGGAAAGAAAATTGATGCTGTCTAATCTGATATAGAAAAATGAGTAAAGGTCTTAAAAAATGTGAAATTCTGCTCCAAAGAGAACAGTGATAATCTGCTTTCTACATCCATGATGAAGGACAAGAAATAATGGGCTCCAATTTTAACAAGAGAGATTCATCTTCAATATTAGGATGAAACTTTGTACAGACAGTGTTTCCACTAAACACTAGATTAAATCTCCTGGAGTGTCTATGGCATCTCCAGCACTGAATGTCTTTAAGGACTTGTCAGGAGTAATTTAGGCATAGCTGAGCCTACCTTGAGCAGTCAACAGACTCAGTGATTTCCAGTCCCCTTCTGTGCTACAATTTGATAATAAGAAGCAGAAAAAAACCCCAAACCACTGAGTAATTTACATGTTTAGTTAAAATTATCTATACTTTTCTGAATATGCATCACTGCAATCAGCTTCTGGGAAATTTAGCCTTCAATCTCTAAGAATGTAAGCAGGAACAAGCTGAAAATTTCAGACTTTGTAACTTGTCAAAATTTGGGCAGATTTTCACAGAACAGCATATCCTTGTCACCAAGGCCCATCTCCCTGATACAGTTTTAACAATAGCCTCAAAACATGGGCATATTCATTTATAAGAATATATTTAATATGGGCAAAAGCCTTTTTTCATCACATCTCCTTGGAGCAAGTCAAACTGGTTTTGCTGAAATATATATATATAAAAAAAAAAAAGATAGAAAATAAGAAGCCAGCCTTGTGCTGGTCCATAAAATTAAAGGTTTCAGCCCAGGCAGTTGAAGAATGGCAGAATTTCAACCATGTCTGCCATAGTTATTTACCTGCAAGTGGATTTGAGGACTCACTGTTTCATTAGCGTTTATAATGGTCTTTGAGATCCCAACATGAAGTGTATTACATCTTTTAAGGATTTGTGGAGTTAATGGTGACGCTGATCTGAAGCAGTTTCTTGGATAATTAGAAAAACACATAATTAAACCCATGTTTTTTAAAATAGGTCCCGTGCATTATTTTGAATTAGGCACTGTGCAAGTGTGGTGTTCTCATGTTCTAGTTTAACAGCAGAATGGTTTGAAATGTGTTTTAATTGAATGGGGCTGAATCAGTCTCTATTACCATAGCTTAGCAGGCTGAGTATTGAAGTAAGGAGTGCGTTTCAAGGAGAGAGCTGCTGGTGGAGCTCTTCTGGTCAGAGAGGTGGAAGAGGAGACCAGAACTGAGCCCTGGGATCCATCTCGTATTTCACACTGCTGACATTTCCAGAACTGGCATCTAGATTTCTGGCTTTGTAGTCAAGGGAGATTCACAAAGCTAGGCAAGGCTAACTGCAGTTCAGTGAGGCAAACCTCCTTACGGTCTTGTACTCAGCAGAGAGAAAGACAAGTTCTTTCTGGCACAGCTCTGAGCATCTGAAGTTATGCTCCAGCTTTGAATCTGCAGCTGTATCTACCCACCATCTCTAGTGAAAGCCTAGAAAAATCAGGTTTCCTAGGCTAATATCTGGTTTTTGAGTCCTTCTGCCTCCCACCTCCCACTCATCTTAGTGAGTGCTGCACAACTGACCCCCGCTCAGCCAGATCTCCTCCATGTGCAGTACTTTCTCAGCAGGAGGCAAGCTGGAACAATAATTGAAAAGCAATCCATTAATAGTCACTTGAATTTGAAACTGAGTTTTAGGGAATTGTCTTATTCAAATTGTAGAAATGTTTGACTGCTCAGGCTTTACTGCTGTTAATAGAAAAAAAAGAAAAAAGAAAAAGAAGAAACAAAATTAAGTAACTGAATATTCACCAAAGGCAAATGTCAAATGTTAAACTCCCCTGCCAAAACTAGAAAATGCACTGTGATGTTTAGCTACATAAATTAGCCAAAGAGGGAGAAGTGGCACCATGTGATTTAGAAAAATCATCAACACTCTGCAAATTTTTCATAACTATTAGAGAAAAGACTTCATATATAAAAACGTGTGTGTACACAAAGTGAATATATATAGATACACAAACACACAGACATGCATTTTGATACTTGAACTGTGGTGGTGGGTACTATAAAACATCCAAGTACAGAAACAAAACATGTTTTATGGTGATGTTTGCCATTTCTTCCATATGTTAAATGTTTTTTCAAAAGCAGGAGATGATATAGTTTCTGCTGTGACAAATGCATAGTTTAATAAGACACAGATAAATAGTGGCGAGAGAGGGATATAGCATACAAACAGCATGATCAGGGCTATGAAAGGCACATACTGCATCTTGCTAGTTTTAAGGGGTTTTTTTTAAACACATTTCATGCCTTCCTCCACACTTCAGGCTCCTCATTCCCACTGTGCAGCAGCTCCCATCACAGCTTATGTAATTAATCATCATAAAACCTATTTCAAACACAAAAAATCCAAAGGAAACTTTTGCAGTATTGCAGAAGAAAATAGCCAAGGATGTTGTGATTTATTCAAAGTAAGCATTCCTTGTGCACCTTTTCCAGTTCAGCAGGTAAAGACTGAAGGAAGCCTGAATTCTATGGGAATTCACACATTTCTGCCACTTAGAGCTGTGAGCTTTCACAATACTTGGACATTCAACGTGGCAGAAGTGGAGGCTCTACCTGGTCCAGGAAAACTTTACAAGTTCAGATCAGATGGATGGAGTCTGGGCAGAACGCTGTTCTTGACTAAAGGACAGTAAAGAAGAAACATCATTAGATATCAAGGAACTGAACTTCTGGTGAACTGAAGGAAGTGATGGAGAGATCTTAGCAGATTCCTAGCTGTTATAGAAAAAACTAAAATCCCCTCTTAAGACCCACCTTTAGCACGGGAAAGAATGAGACAGTGCTCATCTCCTCATTCAGCCAGTGCTCTGATTTGTTCAGATGTGAGATTTCCAAGGCAGGAGAGAAAAGGGTGCCTCTGCTATCCTTGAGCAAGCACCAGAATATTGAGGAAACAGAATCTGTCCCCTTCTGATTAGTTGTATTGCTCTTGGTCCATTTTGGGACTCCAGGTAAGACAATATGAGGCAAAGCTTCCTACACAAACCTCTGTGTAATACTTCCAGGTCTTCTGGACTGTCCCAGGTGTATTTGCAAAGACTGTGAATTTTGCTTTCCCACAGTGTTCTTTATTGATAAAATTGAACAGAGAGACCATTACTAATGCTGTCCTGATATTTTTAGCTTTATACAAAAAAATTATACTCAATACTTTTGGTTTGGTTTTGTGATTCCCCTAGATTCAAGGTACAAGTTCCTCTGTGCCTGAAATTCATCACCATGTTGTTGGGTTTTTTTTCCTGATGGTAACAAGTCACTGAGAAGTTTGTCAGAAGTCACGCAAAATTTAAGAAGCATTAGAGCTGACACAAATTTCATGTTTGCAAAGACAGCTGAAATCCCATTGCACAAAGGGAGGAATTCAGTGAAGCTCAACAAGGCCAGTGCACACTGGCTCTGAATGGTTCCTGTTAAGTTGCTTTCATTCTTTTAGCTTGCGTGATCCTTGTAGGTGTAGAAGTATACATTTGGTTTGATGCTGTTTAACTCACGGCTCAGAAACTGGCAGCATACATTACCTGCGTTCTTCAGCCTGACATGTTCAATTTCTGCAAAACACGTTAACATGCATCAACGGAAACCTCTTGTAGGCTGAGATCCCCATGGGAGAATTCTCCCTGTAGGGAAAGCACTCGCACTCGTATAAACCTGGCAGATGTGGCAGCATCTCCTATGCTGGCTTCCCCTCCATAGAAGGGTGTGCAGGAAGGACTCAACACAGCAAGGCTCCCCATACTTGACTCTCCAATGACAAAATTTCCTGAGAGTCTCCAAGATGGAGGTAGAAGGAAGAGCAATCTTTCTGCAGACCTAATGTGTTTTGGGGTTGCATGGCTGAAATCAACTATTTTTCTAATTGCTCCCTTTTCCTGCTGAATCCATATGGAACATAGCACACACTATAGTGTATTAGGAGTTTTTAAAGTATACTTCCATAAAGACAAGCTAGGAATCACAGAGGGGTACCATGAAACAGTAGTTGAGATTACTATATGTAGCGCATGGCAAAAGAGAGAGCAAATATCACTTGACCTGCCAGTTATTGGTCTCAATGACAAGATGCAGAATAACTTTTTCCTTCTGGTAGGTAAAGTAAGGTAAGCAAAATTAACGGCACCCCACAACTTGCTCCAGCTGAATGCTAGCATGAGTCTGTACTGCTTGTAAACTTCCAAATTTGCCAGTCAATCTAGCCACCAATTCTATACAGTTAATTGAACGTTTACAAAACAAAGGATCCTCCTGTAAAAAAGCTGAGGGATTCAAGACTGCTGCTACAGCCTGATACTCAAAAATGTACCATGAAATAAGCAACGGGCTTTGTGCTGACATTTAAAAAAAAATTACAATATGTACCATAAATGATGTGCTAAAACCTCCTTAAAACTACAGAGAAATTGTGCCATAATGACTGAAACAAAATAGGAGAGAAGAATTAATCCACCAGCTAAGGTCTTATTTAGTTTGCTTTAACAAAGTCTGTAAAGCCTATTGCTCTGTTATTCTAATGATGTAGGCTAAGACACAGGAGATAAGAAAAGCCAAGACACTGAAAGCTGTTGTAAAACTAGGTCACTGTTAAATTAAACATTTTATGAAAAATAGAACCTACCTTGAACAACTCTGAAAACCTCTTTGCTTTTTTCATGCGCTCAGCCAGGAGAGAGGCACTTACTCCTCTTTACTGCCTTCCTGGGAAAAAGCACCAGTTTAGTGATGTCTCGGCACCCACCCCTGACCCAGCAGCTCCATTTTTTCTTGTAATTAACAACTATTTAATATTTATGAAGTAACTAAGTGCCACGGGGTAACACACACTTGTCAGATCAACAACACTGTTGGTTTGCAAACTGAAAGGAAAGCACTGGCCCTACCTCTGAGCACCGCAACCGCCGCAGCCGGACCGGCTTCTGCTCTTCAGAGTTTTCTTCAAGCACCAGGAAAGGAGGATGCTACTGGCAGAAAGGTAGCCTTATCTACTCCTTTTTTTCAGACAATCAGAGGGGAACATGCTGTGCTGTGGCTCTCTTCACCATGTGGAGAAGCTCTCGAAATACCCTGGAGACTCCCACTGTTGGGCTGTGAGTAAGAGAGCTAGCACAGGCCCTGTGAGCATGTGTAACTCTAATGTCATAGCCACTATATGCTGTGGTTGGAAGTTGTGCCTTTCAAAGTTGATAAAATGACCCCTTTACAGCAATGAGGATAATACAACTTTTTGAGAGTATTACTAGGTGTGGGGGAAGTTTTCTACTGCTGCAGTCTTCAGTAAAAGATAGGATAACTTTGTAAAAGTTGTGTTTTGGTCATCAAAATCAGTCTCTATGATAAAGTAAAGCTGGCCAAATATTTTCAGTGTAAATGTTAGTGAAAATGAAAATCTAGCTCAGCTTCTTTTGGTTTCAGTGATGTATCGTTACTGACAGGTGATGTTCTATACCTGCTGTGGACCATGGTAGGCTTTTCTGGCTTTAAGATCTCATCACAAAATACAGTGGAGAGGGGACAACAAAACTCTGTCCCCCTGGCTGGAAAAATGTGTAGCAGTCACTTGCCACACATTCTTCCCCAGTACTTACTGAGCATAACAAAGCATTTCAAGTGGAAGGTCCTTTTCCGCAAACATTTCTTTATGTGCTTAGTTCTACATCAACTTGAGATGTCCCACTGATCTAAATGGAACTGTTCCTGCATCTCTAATCATACTCATCAAACTGCTGGACTCTCCCGCTGGGAAAGAGGTTAAACCGAGAAATTATCTCCTTGATGAACCAAGTCTGACTACATTGTTTTCAGCATAAGGATCAATGCAAATACAAACCTAGCTTGGTTTCTTTTGGTTTTAATTATGTATCATTTATTCTAGTAGTTAATGCATGAAATTAAAAAATGTTGCTATGCCATTTTTCTTTATAGCAGTTATTACTTCAAGGGACCAAAGAATAGTTGTTACTTGAGAGAACCCACTAGACAAAGATTCATTTAATTATAGTATCAAATGCGTAAATAAGACATGAAATATTATCCCAAACTGAAATACCATTTGAACTATTTTTATTTATCATTTGCCTTTCCTTTCATTTGTACTTTTTGGTTACAATTTCTTCTATTGAGCACAATTTAAAAAAGCACAGTGGTCACTTTTGCTTTAATGTTTCCAGTCAGCTTCCTTTCTTAACATCATGTGCTGCCGTACTATGGTAATACTTGGCCTGGAAACACTGCCAGGAAACATATTCATAATTTCTTTAAATTGCAGTTAATACACATGTGAAATATTTTCTATCATCAATCCTGTATTTTGAAAACAGCATTTCTATAGAACTTGCATTTTAGTCTGAGTTAAGCTGATAAATTTGAAGCACTTAGACCTGTTAACTACGGCATGTACACTACTTTGAGAGAGCTGGGAGAGCAAAGACCATGTAGAACAGAGGTGAAACAGTTTTTCCTGAATAGACCTGATATAAGACACTGAAATATTTCATCCCTGATGTTACATGAAGTCATACTCGAGCCTGACTTGATATAACTACTGGTTTGAAATGCTTTGCTGAGAAGATATCTCAAAAAAAAAATCTGTGTTTCATAGGTAGCCACTTTCTCCTTCCTCCTTTTGCCAGAAAACTGTGGCAAATAATGTATGACATGCTTAGGTTTATCTGAAGGGAATGGCAAGTAGTTTAAATTCAAACTTGATATAAATGGAAATATTATTACATTAATTTTATTTCAAAAAAGTATCCCCAAAATATCCTGTCATGTTTCAGAAGTGCAATCTCTTTGAACAAAAAAATCAGGGAAAGTCACCAAGATCAGAATGTTTTAACCTGCCGCAGAAGGTTTTAAATGCTCACAGCTGAAATCTGAACCAAATCAATTGAATCAACACCCTGTGAAGTTCCATAATGGTCAATGAGCTCACGTGAGGCACAACTGCAGAATTTTGCCACTCAGATGCAGTTTTGAGCGTGACAAGGAAATAAATGCACAGTCTGTGAAGATGCAGGACCTTTTAGAAGAAGTGAGTGTGGGCAAAATGTGCAGGCTGGAACCTGGCATTTGCAAGACTAAGGAAGGAGTAGCCAAGAACGGTAAAGATGGAGAGACAGATCCAGTAGAAATGGAAGTCATGCAGCGTTGCACCAGAAATAATTTTTTCTTCAGAATTTATCATTTGAATTACTGCAGCAGTTTCGTGTACCGGACATCACCAGAAAGTCAATGTGCTAGGCGCACCACAACCATAACATAACAGGGAATCCCTGCACAAGATAGCTTTTGGTGTCAATCAGCAGGCTTATCAACTACAAGCCTGGTTTTGATAACATCCAGGGTGTTAGGAAAGGGGGGAACAGGGACACCGCACAAGGGCTTTTAAGACAGGGTGTGCAGGTTGGTAAAGTAGCCTTTCCTCTGTGGAGCTGACAGCCTTTACCGTGAAGAGTTTCAACAGCAATAATAAGTCTGAGGTGTGGAAACCAAACCTTGGAAATGCAGAAAATTTTGGCCCAGAGATGGTCGTGGACGCCTGCTGTCAAGGGTCTGGCCTAGTGCTTTCCAGCATAGCTTTCTCAGACTCGAGAGTCAATTTTGGGCAAGGTGGGCTTAACTTGCCTTCTGGAGGAAAAGGAAAGGAATAAAAATCTTACCACGTCCAATAGGGAAATTGGTGGAGAATATCGTTGGGAAGTATGCAAGCTACTTTGCTCACCTAATTAACGTGTGGAAACTCATTCTAGCTAGCGCAGTGGCTTTTGCCCATGTGACAGGTGGGTCTCTATGCGGTTTTGTTGAAGCTGTGGTGCCTGTTACGACGGGTAGTGGTGTGCCGAGTCCCGGGCTCCTTGCGACCCCAGGCTTCAGCTGGGAAACCCTGGGTGTTGGAGGAGCACGACCCAGAGATAAGGCTTTCACGGTTACAGAGGGAAGAATTTTGCCTACCGCTTTAGTCATGCGGTCCAACACATAAGTAAGAGCAGAGGACAGATGTAAGGCCTGTCTTCCTCTCCTCGCCTTCCTTCGGAGCTGCGCCAAGTCGCCCAGAGGCAGCCGAGGTGGCGGGCTGCGGGGGGCCGAAGTTTCCCCCGCGTCACCGGCCAAAGGGCTCAGAACCGGGGGGGGGGAAAGCGGCTTCCCTCGGCGCCGGTGCCGGGCGGGGGAGGTGTGCCCGGGCTGCCCGCAGCGGGCGCTGCTGCGGCGGCGGGG